>NW_028253719.1:0-224804 GCF_964263255.1 Lissotriton vulgaris | reverse complement strand
AAGTTCAGGAATTTGTATAGCACACTACTCACCCAGAGGGTCTCAAGGCGCTTGGGGGAGGGGGTGCATTATTTATCGAATAGCCAGGTTTTAAGTTCCTTTCTGAAGGAAATGTGGTTCTGTGTAAGGCGGAGGTGAGTGGGGAGAGAATTCCAGGTCTTGGCCGCCAAGTAGGAGAAGGATCTTCCTCCCATGGTGGATCTGTGGATGCGCGGAACAGCGGCGAGGGCTTGATTTGAGGATCTTAGTTTGCGGGTGGGTGTGTAGAAGGACAGTCGTGTGTTGAGGCATTTGGGTCCTAGTTTGTAGAGGGCCTTGTGTGCGTGGGTGAGGAGACGGAACGTTATTCTCTTGTTGACGGGAAGCCAGTGGAGGTCTTTCAGGTGACCGGTAATGTGAGCTTGGCAAAGGATGTCCAATATGAGTCTGGCTGATGCGTTTTGGATGCGTTGGAGTTTTTTCTGTAATTTGGCTGTGGTTCTGGCATAGAGGGTGGTTCCATAGTCCAGTCGGCTAGTGTCCAGTGCGTGGGTGACAGTCTTTCTTGTTTCGGTGGGGATCCAACGGAAGATTTTTTTGAGCATACGAAGTACGTTGAAGCAAGAGGATGAGACGGCATTGACTTGTCTGGTCATCGAGAGGGAGGAGTCTAGGATGAAGCCTAGGTTACATGCGTAGTCTGTGGGTATGGGTGCTGTGCCCAGGGCCGGTGGCCACCATGAGTCGTCCCAGGCAGAGGGGGATGAACCTAGGATGAGGACTTCCGTTTTGTCTGAGTTAAGTTTTAGGCGGCTGTTTTTCATCCATTTGGCTACTTGTTTCATGCCTTCATGAAGATTGGTTTTGGCGGTGTTAGGGTCTTTGGTGAGGGAAAGGATCAGCTGGGTGTCGTCGGCGTAGGAGATGATGTTAAGGTTGTGTTGTCGCGCGATGGATGCGAGGGGACTCCTGTAAACGTTGAAGAGGGTGGAACTGAGTGATGATCCTTGTGGTACTCCGCAGATGACTTCGGTGGCCTCTGATCTGAATGGGGGGAGTCGGACTCTCTGGGTTCTCCCGCCGAGGAACGAGATGATCCAGTCCAAGGCTTTTCCTTGTATGCCAATGTTGCTGAGGCGTTGTATGAGGGTGCTATGACAGACTGTATCGAAGGCGGCGGAGAGGTTGAGTAGGATGAGGGCAACTGTTTCTCCGTTGTCCAGTAGCGTTCAGATGTCATCTGTCGCTGCAATGAGAGCGGTTTCGGTGCTGTGTTTGGCTCGAAAGCCGGACTGTGAGGTGTCGAGGGAGTTGTTGGATTCAAGGAAGGCGGCGAGCTGGCTATTGACGGCTTTCTCAATGACTTTGGCAGGGAATGGGAGGAGGGAGATGGGGCGGTAGTTCTTAAGTTCAGAGGGGTCTGCTGTGGGTTTCTTCAGGAGGGCGCTGAGTTCGGCGTGTTTCCAGCTTTCTGGGAAGGGAGCGGAGTTGAAGGAGCAGTTGATGACATCACGGAGATGGGGTGCGATGATGGAGTCTGCTTTGTTGAAGATGTGGTGGGGACAGGGTTCGGTTGGCGACCCTGAGTGGATGGAGTTCATTAGGCGGATGGTGTCTTCAGTGGTGATCGGGTTCCAGGCGCTAAGGTTGTTAGAGGGCGGTCTAGGTTCGGAGGTGGGTGGAGTGGACTGTTCTTTGGAAATGTTCTCAAAGCTGTTATGTATGTCGGCAATTTTGTTGTAGAAGAAAGAGGATAACGAATCGCAGAGGTCTTGGGAGGGAGTAATGTCGTTTGAGGCTGCGGTGGGGTTGGTAAATTCTTTGACGATGTTGAATAGTTCCTTGCTGTTATGGGCGTTGTTGTCGAGTCGATCCTTGAATGCTGATTTCTTGGTGGATCGAATCAATTGGTGGTGTTTGCGGGTGGCTGTCTTGAAGGTGGTCAGGTTGTCAGTGGTTGGGTTTTTTCTCCATGTTTTCTCGAGAGTACGGTATAGCTTCTTGGATTTCTTAAGGTCATCGTTGAACCAGGGGGCCTTTTTGCTACCCTGTTTGGTTTGATGGTTTTCAAGGGGGCTAATTCGTCAACGCTGTGAGTGATCCATTGTTTGAGTTTGGTGGCAGCTTGGTTTGGGTCCGATGAGAGGGCGGGAGGGTTTTGGTTGAGCGATGTGAGGAGTTGGTCGGTGGTGATTTTGTTCCAGTTTCTTCGCGGAATAGGTTGAGGGGGATGTGGGTCGAGGTAGTTTTGCAGCTGAAGTGAACACAGCTGTGGTCCGTCCAATGGAGAACTGTGGTGTGATCGAAGGAGATGTGCTTGCTGGAGGTGAAGATTGGGTCGAGCGTATGTCCGGCTACATGAGTGGGGGTGTCAACAAGTTGTTTGAGTCCGAGATTGGCCAGGTTGTCCAGAAGGGTGGTGATGTTGCTGTTGTTTTTCTTTTCCAGGTGGAAGTTAAGGTCTCCCATTAGAATGTAGTTCTCGGAGGTGAGGGGATGTGGGCTGATGAAGTCAGTGATGTCTTCGCTGAATTGTTTACGGGTTCCTGGTGGTCTGTAGATGAGGGTGCCTCTAAGTGTGGTCCTGGGGTCGGTGTGGATCTGGAAGTGGAGGTGTTCGGCGGTTGCAAGGTTATCGTCGAAGCTGGTCGTGATTCTGATGGTGTTCTTATGGACGATGGCGATGCCTCCTCCTGTTTGGCTGGTGCGGTCTTTTCGGATGATCTTGTAAGCGTTTGGGATGGCTATGGCGACGTCGGGTGTTGATGATGCGTTTATCCAGGTTTCTGTAAGGAAGGCGATGTTCGGTAAAGCAGTGTCGAGTAGGTCCCAGAGTTCAGTGGCGTGTCTGTGGACCGAGCGGGTGTTCAGTAGGATGCAATTTAGGTGGTTAGAGTGGGAGATGTGTTTTGAGTTAGTGGATTTGGTGTGGGTCTTGATGCAGGCGAACTTGCAGGAGTGGCAGGCGAAGGGACCGTGGGTATGTCCAGGGGCAGCTTCGTAGCATTGTGGTGTGCGTCCGGGGTTAATGGCTAGGAGGTTGGCGGCGTCATACGTTATGCGGGAGGAGTGCGGTTTGCGGGGGCCAGGGGGTCTGGCGCTGGGCGCGGTCCAGGCACGGACGGGCGTAGACGGGCTTACCTTTGGCGCACCTTCGGCGCGCATGGGGCTCGACCGCTGCGCGCAAATGCATCTGTCATATATGGATAGTGGAAGGGGAGGGGCGAGGGAGGGTCAGCTGGGAGGCGGGGGAGGGTTGTAGAGACGGGCCAGGAGGCAGAACAACAACAGCAAAATGGCCGCAAAATAAACAAAACCAAAACAGGACGAGATTGGGGTGTGGAGTAAGCTATGGGCAGTAGTGCCACCGGCACGATCAGTCAAAATGTAATTTACCGATCAGTGCGAGCCAAGCAATGATGGAAATGGGCAATAGAGCACTACGATTGAATTCAGGCGCAGAGAAATTTAAGATGCACAGTGACGCTTACGATTTTAAAACAGGCACAACAAATGCAGTTTCAGCAGTGAGCACTGAGAGCAGTGAAGCGCTACGATTAGATTAAAGCACAGAGAAATGTAAGAAGCACAGTCACAGTGACGCTTACGATTTTAAAACAAGCACAAAAAATGCAGTTTCAGCAGTGAGCAACGAGAGCAGTGAAGCGCTACGATTAGATTAAAGCACAGAGAAATTTAACATGCACAGTGACCCTTACGATTTTAAAACAAGCACAACAAATGCAGTTTTAGCAGTGAGCAACGAGAGCAGTGAAGTGCAGTGATACTTAAGTGGCCAGGGAGCTTGGGGGAGCGACCGCTTCTGAACGAGTCAGGACGGTCACAGCGCTTCACCAGGCGGGACGGTCCAGAGCTACTAGTGGGAGGGAGGGTCAGCTGGGAGGTGGGGGAGGGGTGTAGAGACGGGCCAGGAGGCAGAACAACAACAGCAAAATGGCCGCAAAATAAACAAAACCAAAACAGGACGAGATTGGGGTGTGGAGTAAGCTATGGGCAGTAGTGGCACCGGCACGATCAGTCAAAATGTAATTTACCGATCAGTGCGAGCCAAGCAATGATGGAAATGGGCAATAGAGCACTACGATTGAATTCAGGCGCAGAGAAATTTAAGATGCATAGTGACGCAGTGACGTATACCATTGTCGGGTCACCTGTTATTACTTTAATTTAAGAAAATGTAATTTATTATTCTAAATAATTGGTATAGTATTGTAAAAAAATGTATATGAATTGTTTATTTGAACTTCAAAAATGTTTTGCAAACACCGGAACAAGAAGAAGATCGAATTTGTTGCTTTGGATTATTTTTGGAGAACATTTTTGTAAAAAGAAGTATTTTTGGATTTGGGATTTTGGAAGTCGAGGATTTTGTAGAAGATTCTTTGGATTGTGGTTTTTTCAAATATGGAATTGGAAGAGAAGAAAGAAGATGGATTGATTTTTTGTTTGCAGGTGTTTTTCACAAAAAAATGGAATGTTTGGATTTCGAATTGGATTTGGATATTGTTTGGAATACTGTGAATCAATCTTTTTCGCCCAGTTTTTACACATTTTGAGTGGATTACTATCTTTGGACAATGTTTTTTTCTGTTCTTAAGGGGAATGCTTATTTCAAAAGAAGGAAAAAGATATTTCATTTTATTTTTCACTGGAGTGGATATGTTGATGGATTACAAAAAAAGCTTGGATTTCTTTGGGATTTTCAAAGAAAAAAGAATGAATAAAGAAGACATCAAAGGTAAGGTGACCCGACTTTATAAAATGCTAAAAATGTTTTTTAAAAACTGCCAATTGAATTGAAAAGTTTAATTAATTTAGGGCAAAACAGGAAAGTAATGTGGTAGTTAGAGTTAATAATGTAGTATGTGAGCAACATTATCTAGGTAATCTAAAGCCACACACAACGAAAATTGTAAGGTTCCCAGTAGTATCTCAGACATTTCTTTTGATTTTTTAGAGATGCCTGGATTTAGACTACCAGTTAATGCTTGAGACATTCTCATTTCCTGGAAACTTTGCTCCTTCCTCAAAGTTTCCAGAAAATAATGGAAGTTAGGGTGAGGTTTACCAATTGTGTGATTGAAGGAGTTATGCCATCCATGGCATTGTTTGTCTTTGCTTCTACTTCTAAGCAGCTCGTGTAGCAGTTCCACCACTCCACATGGAAACGTGGCTTCCTCCTGCGACCCGACCTGCTTAGATGCCCAATCCATGTGTCCTCAAAATAATTTAGTAAGGGTACCAATTTGTCTTTGATTTCGGTAAAAAAATCAGATTCTGTAATTGCAGTGTAGTATTCGTCTACACTTTCAGGAGGAACAAAGCAAAGTGATGTTAGTTTTTTTAATTCGAATTGCAGTTTGCTATCCAATGAATAATCCACAACTAGGGATGTTTTTTGTAATTTACGCCAAAAAATCTGGGAAAAATGGAAAAAACATCCCTGAATTTGGGTATCCGTGTACGTTTTTGTTATTACATGTATCATTGCAAATTCGAAATCAATAATTATTTTCCTAGGACTTTTGTTTGAAGTTTTGGACTTATTCACTGACAAAAGTTCAGTTTAGGTTGTGGATTGTTTGTCAGGTAGCAAACTGCATACTAGGGGGACTACTGTGTTATTAATTTAGCATGAATAGTGTAAATTTGAGTGAATGGATGGATCGTGCTTTTAAATGTCCTATCCATCATCCAAATTTCACTATTCTCTAATTTGACTAGGTTACGGGGTGTACTAAAGATAAGTATACATTTTAGAGGGTTTTGGTTATCATGCAGGAGGAAAGGTTCGTTAGATATAGATAGACAGAGTTCTGGAGGAATATGAATATCAGAATAGGTTTGTGGAGTAGATCTTTGTGGGTTATTTGTCTGTTTTTTTCTTTGAATTATTCTTCTCACTTTAGGTATTATTGGCATACTGCTAGCTACATGACTAGGGACATGCTGAGCGGCCTCCCTTAAAATAGAACCAGAAGTATCATTGGAGGTGTTTGCAAAAAATTCCATTTCGTTAATTGTTTCTCTAACTTCTATGTCCATTGCAGAGGCAGAGTGGTTATGTTCTGATGTTTTATTAACTGTGTCACCTAGAGTAACCACTCTGCCTTTGCAATGGCTAGAGTAATATTGCACGCACCTCCAATGTCTTCTTGGTTCAGTAATTCTCTCCTTGAAATATATGTACCCAGCATGTTTTAACAGTCTGTTTCCTTTGTTTGACTTGATGTATTTGGCTGTGTTATCTGCTGACATTATCTGCAATGAAGAAAAAAAAAGATTTTGTAAAAATATGTTTTGGCTTACATAATTTATTTCATTTTTCGGTTACTTTAAAACATTTTTTGGTTATGCTAATCTTTTTTTACTTCCTTACCTGTAGTTAGGGTAGTAAGTTATACCCCTACACTATCCAACACTCCCCCTGTTTCAACACCTCCCTGGAGTTTGAATAGTAATTTTTATCCCTACACTATCCAACACTTACCCTACTTCAACAGCCCTCTTGGAGTTAGAATAGTAATTTTTACCCCTACACTATCCAACACTTACCCTACATCAACACACTCCCTGGAGTTAGAATAGTAATTTATACCCCTACACTATCCAGCATTTACCCTACTTCAACACCCCCTGGAGTTGGAATAGTATTTTTTACCTCTACACTATCCAACACCTACCCTATTTCAACACCTCCCTGGAGTTAGAATAGTAATTTTAACCCCTACACTATCCAACACTTACCCTACTTCAACTCCCCCTTTGGAGTTAGAATAGTATTTTTAACCTCTACACTATCCAACACTTACCCTACTTGTACACCCCTCTGGAGTTAGAATAGTAATTTTAACCCCTACACTATCCACCACTTACCCTACTTCAACACCCCCTGCAGTTGGAATAGTAATTTTTACCCCTACACTATCCAGCATTTACCCTACTGATACACCTCCCTGGAGTTAGAATAGTAAGTTTCACAGCTGCACTATCCAACACTTACCCTACTTCCACACCTCCCTTGGAGTTAGAATAGTAATTTTAAGCCCTACACTATCCAACACTTACCCTACTTCAACACACTCCCCGGAGTTAGAATAGTAATTTCTACCCCTACACTATCCAGCATTTACCCTACGTCAACACCTCCCTGGAGTTAGAATAGTAATTTTAACACCTACACTATCCAACACTTACCGTACTTCAACACCCCCTTTGGAGTTAGAATAGTATTTTGAACCTCTACACATCCAACACTTACCCTACTTCAACACCCACCTGGAGTTGGAATAGTTATTTTTACCCCTACACTATCTAGCATTTACCCTACTGATACACCTCCCTGGAGTTAGAATAGTAAGTTATACAGCTGCACTATCCAACACTTACCCTACTTCCACACCCCCCTTGGAGTTAGAATAGTAATTGTAACCCCTACACTATCCAACACTTACCCTACTTCAACACACTCCCTGGAGTTAGAATAGTAATTTATACCCCTATACTATCCAACACTTACTCTACTTCAACAACCCTCTTGGAGTTAGAATAGTCATTTTTACCTCTACACTATCCAACACTTACCCCACTTCAACACCTCCCTTGGAGTTAGAATAGTAATTTTTACCCCTACACTATCCAAAACTTACCCTACTTCAACACACTCCCAAGAGTTAGAATAGTATTTTTTACCCCTACACTATCCAGCATTTACCCTACTTCAACACCCCATGGAGTTGGAATAGTAATTATTACCTCTACACTATCCAACACTTACCCTATTTCAACACCTCTCTGGAGTTAGAATAGTAATGTTAACCCCTACACTATCCAACAGTTACCTTACTTCAATTCCCCCTTTGGAGTTAGAATAGTATTTTTAACCTCTACACTATCCAACACTTACCCTACTTGTACACCCCTCTGGAGTTAGAATAGTAATTTTAACCCCTACACTATCCAGCATTTACCCTACTGATACACCTCCCTGGATTTAGAATAGTAAGTTTTACAGCTGCACTATCCAACACTTACCCTACTTCCACACCCCCTTGGAGTTAGAATAGTAATTTTAACCCCTACACTATCCAACACTTACCCTACTTCAGCACACTCCCTGTAGTTAGAGTAGTATTTTTTACCACTACACTATCCAGCATTTACCCTACTTCAACACCCTCCTGGAGTTGGAATAGTAAGTTTTACCTCTATACTATCCAACACTCACCCTATTTCAATACCTCCCTGGAGTTCGAATAGTCAAGCCAAGTCAAGTCAAAGTAACTTTATTACGGCCAACATGGCCCAGAAAGTGCAAAATTTACAACGTTCGTTTGCGAAGAGGCATCTAAGAAAAGAACTTTGATTAAAATCTCATGACATTTACAGAGATTAAAAGGTAGTTAAAACAGCATTATATAAATACATACAATCAGAGTTTTGGTCTTTCTCCCCTTTTGGGAGAAAGAAAGGAAGAGTGACTGATCAACACAGAAACATGTCACAAATCCATAAAAAAGATTTCATTCAAAGTGCATGGCGCATTTATATTCTTTTTTTTTGTTCCTATTAAAACCAAATTGATCAGGCTAAATCACAACTACAAAAAGGGAACGGGACCGCTTCAATCAAATATGAGGTGTATTGCATTGTAATAAGTTAGTGCCCTTCAGTAGCTAGTTCTTCTCTGCTAGCGCGTTTGGAGTTTTAAGAAAGACCCTTCTTGTGCACCACATGGAGAAGAGAAACCGCGCCACAGAGTAGACAATTGGGATGTTGAGATCGTATATCAGTATCCTGAATGCTTTGGTACAACGTCTGCCAACCAGATTTCTGAAAATCTGAGCTAACCATCTTTTTTTCGTTTTACTATATCCCGGACATCTAAAAAAGACATGAAGCTCAGATTCCTTGGAATGGTTACAAGCAGGGCACCTATCCTCATTTTGCAGTTTCCACTTAGAGGTCACACGTCGCAGAGGCAAAACCCCAAATCTAAATTGCAAATAGAGTTTTCTGGCTGCTGGAGGTTTGATAAGGTCGAGAACCCTTTCAAAGACAGAACTGTCCTTTAATTTCCAAAAAGGTTAAGGTTGATTTTCCTGTGTTGGAATTAGCGTGTAGCATGGCCATTCTATAGTTCTCATAAATGATCTTTAATTGTTTTTTTGAGAATTGAGGACAAGCTACCTCCGGGTCAAACCAGCATTCCCCCAGACCCATGGTAATTAATAGATGTTTGACATGGGAGAACCAGGGAAGCCTAACAGCACCCCTAATTTCTAGAACTTCGGACAGTTCTTCTCTATATGTAGAAATTTCGGTGTCGACCATAAGGGACGCCAGTATAGAAGGGGTCTAAGGCATAGGAATACCTCCAGTTCCATCAAACCCAGATCTAAACGGAGAGGAACTAGAGGAGTGCTACGCGGCAATCTAAAATGATTCCTAATATATTGGTTCTCAATCTGGAATAAGGATTTGGGCCTGATGTGACCCCAGAGTTCTGCTCCATATAATGCACCCCCGCAAGCCTGGACCTCATAAATTTCCAACGCCGGGCTTACAGCACTCCTGTCTGAATTATTAAAAACCTTTAGAATTCCCCCTGTTGACTGGGCTAGTTTTAGTGTTGACTTCCCTATATGTGCCCCCCAATCCATTGTCTCAGTGATTGTAATGCCTAGATACATAAACAATGTTACTCTTTCTAGGGGTTCATTATTTAGTAGAGGGTTTGGCCGAGTTCTGTTTGGTTTATTAAAAACCATAAATTTCGTTTTCTGGGGGTTGATCTCCAGTCCTCTATCCTCACAGAACAACTGAAATCTGTCCAACACCCTTTGAATCCCCATAGGGGATTTAGATATCAGGAGTGTATCGTCAGCAAACATCATAGCTGATATTCTTCGTGAAGCTAATTTAGGGGCATCTAGATCTTTTTCTGGTGACAGTACATTAATCAGGTCATTTATATAAAGGCTGAACAATGTAGGAGCAAGTACGCAACCCTGGCGCACACCTCGTTTAATTGGTATAGGGGCCGAAAAATTTCCATCCCTACGAAATCTTATTTGTGCAAAGTTGTTTTCATGCAAACGTTGAATAAGGTGTATAAGTTACGCCGGAGCCCCCAGCTCAAGTAAGACAGACCATAATTTTGCCCTGGGCACCAAGTCAAAAGCTAACCTCAGATCAACAAATATCAGGTACAAACTACCCCCCTCCAGACAAACCGTCTTCCAGTGGAGTATTTGCAGTCTTAATACTTGATCCAGGGTTGACAGTTTTTACCTAAACCCTGCAGGAACGGAGAGAGAACACCCTTGTCGTCTATCCAGGACTGAAGTCTAAGTAGTAAGACTTGTGCAAAAATCTTTTGAGGGATGTCTATTAGACTAATTGGTCTGTAATTACTTGGCAATAAAGGCTAGCCCTTTTTAAAGATGGGGATTATTTCTGCGCCTGTCCAGCTTATAGGGATCTTCATACCCATCAAGATTGCATTGAATATAACCCAAAGATAGGGGGCCCAAATTTCTGGCTCACTCCTGAAGAGATCCCCAGGGATCTTATCCAAACCAGGGGCTTTACATGGGGATATTTTCTCTATTGCAGCCTTTACTTCCTGCAGGGTTATAGTTGGCCCAGGGATGTCATCCAAATGTTGATCACATGGGGGCAACTCTATGTTCTCTGTTTCTTTGTACAAAGATTCAAAATGTTCCCACCAAACCTCTTCTCCTAGGGTCGGTTCTAGTGCTCTTCTCGGTACCGTTGAACCTGAATTTACAATTCTCCAGAAAGTTCTCATGTCTCTTTCCCCAAGAGAGGTTTTTAATAAATCCCAGTTTTCCAGTTACCACCTTTTTTAGCTCCCTGGCCAGCCTCTTTATAAACCCTTCTCCGAATTTTAATTTGGGGGCGATTGTTTAATTTAATTGAGGCCACCAGTGAGCTTTTATCTTTCCGACAAAATTAATTGTACCATGGGTGGGGCGCAGGCCTACTGGTTTTTTTGGTTTGCTTGGGAATTTTTTTTTTAATACTATCAGCCAGATTCATCAATGTCAAATTCTGCGATTTCCAAATTGCGAGAAAAAGCGAATCGCAATTTATAAATCGCAGAATGGCATTCATGATAATTTGCGAGAAAAAAAAGCGAATCGCAATCGGCCGCAATCGCCGAATTGCGAGTTTCCAAAAATCAGAAAAAATTCACAGAATCGGCCGATACCCGTGTTGAAATTGTGATCTCGCAATTACCGAAATCACAAATTGCGAGATCGCAAAAACGGGAAGTCGCATTCTGAGCACAGTGATGACATCACAACCAGGAAGTAGGCAGGTTCCACCCTCATTCAGCATTGAGAGCCAGAAGTGGAAGCAGCATTGCCAGAGCTCCCCTCCAGAGTGCCTACAGGAGAAAACCAGGAAACACCCCAGTGCACAGCATGTCACAGGAAGCTGCAGGTGAAACTTCCACTGGAAGAAAAAGGAAAATTAAATTTTCCGAGCAAGAACTCAAATATTTGATCGAGGGAGTCTGCAAGGACCACAATCGCCTCTTTGGTAAAGACTCCAGAAGGGTGCCTGAGGCCGATAAAAGGAGGATTTGGGTGCGCATCCGCGCAAAAGTGAACTCTGTGAGGGTGACCCAGCGCTTTGTGGATGAGCTGAAAAAACGTTGGTACGACCTCAGAGGGCGGGCAAAGGAGAAGATCGCAGAGAGGCTGGGGGAGCATGTTGCGACAGGTGGAGGGTAGCCCACTGTCCCACCAAACACACCACTCGAGGACCGAGTAGAGGACACCAATAATCCGTAGGCATGCGTGGGGGTGATCCAGCTTGACTCCTCCCGACCCACCCAAGATACACAAGGTAAGTGCCATGCGACTGCGACCCCCTGTCCCCTAACAATGTCCATGACTCCAGATCATCCCATTTCAAACCCCAGTAATGCAGCCAAAGCACACCACAAAAGCGCCATTGCATTGTGGGACATGTATACTGACCACAATTACCATCTAGCCCCAAGAAGCCAGACCTGTTTAGTGAGAGTCAATCCTGCAGCAAGTCAGGGAATGTTAGCCTGCATGCATGTAGGAAGCTCAAATGTAGAAGAAACATGTCACTAATCAACGTCCACTTTACATCACAGGTGGCGCAGAAGTCCCCAGTACAGACAGCGATGCCCTGCAAATTGAGGACATCACAGAGGGAGACTTACATCTATCTCCACAGCCAGGACGATCAGGGCAAGCTGCCGCACCAGTGGTCATTCCACCACCTGCCCCTGTGGACAGTGCCAGCTCTGTGCCAACAGGCGCTGCAGTACCACAGCGCGTGACTCAACCACCAGTGGGGCTGAAAACACCAGCAGCAGCACGCCGACAAACCCGCCGCCCTGCGGCTGTGAGGAGCCAGTCAAGCGGACTGGTGAGGGAGCCGCGCAATAACACTTCCCGCGCTGGCAGGGGACCAAACGTGCGGCCAGGTGGGCTCTCTATTGAGCGCCGTATGCTCCATGTCCTTCAGACACAAGCCCGTCATCTCGCGACTATACACCTCCAGCTAAACAAGACCGCCCGGAATGTTGGTCCAATGTCGGACCGCATGGAGAGGATGACAGCTGCTATGGAGGCCAACACCCAGGCCATGTACAGCCAGCGGGACCTCAACCAGCGCAGACACCGGCAGCTGCTGACCCGCCTGTCAGCATACACGCGGTCCAATTACATTATAGTCAATGCGACCTCCCAGCTCTCGCGACGCTCCTTGGTCATGCAGGTCCAAATGGTCCAGTGCTGTCAGGACAACACAAGAGCTCTGGAGCAGGTGACAACAGCAGTACAGGGCATGCAGGCAACTGGCCATGGCCAGGCAGGGGGGGGGTGACGACACTAGTAAGGCTACTTCCAGACATAGTGGCCAGTCCGTGCCACCGGTGGTAGCACCCCGCCGCAGCAGCAGGCCCTCTTCTGCCTCATGGCCGAATCAGGAGGAGGATGTGGAAAGGAGGTTGGGAGCATCTGCCCGGAGGCGGCATTGAACAATTAAACATTACCATGAGAGGCCATGCTGCTGCTACAAGCATGCCCTCCTCAAGATCATGGGACATATGGCGCAATATGTCAATCATGTAACAGTTTGGGGAATCCCCACTTTATTGTGCTGTAACAATAACAAATATTCTGTCTAAATTAATCTGACTCATGTCATTATTACTATTGTCATGCATGAGTGAAGTAATGGGTGTGGGGAGTGGGTGCACTAGAAATAGTTCATGCTGATTTGGTTACGGCGCCTGTGTCCTTCTGCAGGATTCTCCCCGTGTGTGTGACGCACATGTGCAGGTGGTCGGTTGTCCCCTTCCGACTCACTCCCAGAGATGTCTACGGGTATCCTGCGCTTGGTAGCAATGTTGTGTAGGATTGCACACACGGCCACGATGCAGCAGCAGACCTCTGGCTCGTATTTGATGGCCCCACCAGTCTTGTGCAGTATGCGGAATCTGCTCTTCAAAAGGCCAAATGTTCTCTCAATGCAATTTCTTGTGCGTATGTGTGCAGCATTGTAACGCCGTTGCTGTGGTGTTGCAGGGTTGAGGTATGGGGTGAGGAGGTACTCACGGAGAGCGTAGCCGCTATCCCCTGAATGATAAGAGCAGAGGGTGAGTGCCTGTTCTGCGCAGCTACATTATCACAGTGTACTATTGTGGGGCATGTGTACTTACCTAGTAGGTGTCCTTCAACAAAGTCTCCCCTGGCCAGTCGTGTGTGAATGCCGCTGTGCCGGAATATGAAGGAGTCACGTGTGCTCCCCGGGTTCTGTGCCACTATGTCCGTGATGATAGTCTTAGCATTGCACACCATCTGGATATTGAGAGAGTGGTAGGACTTGTGGTTGCGATACATGTATTCCGTTTGTGCTGGTGGGCAGATGTGGATGTCGGTACAGTCAATGCATCCTATTACATGTGGAAATTGTGCTACGTTGTAAAATTGTAGCTTGGTGTCATTCAAGTCCTGTTGGCTGGTGGGTCGCTCCACCACGCTCCCTGGCCACTTAAGTATCACAGCACTTGTTTCCTCTCATCGCTCACTGCTGATATTGAATTTCTTGTGTTTTGTCTAAAATCGTAAGCAGCGCTTTGCATCTCAAATCCTCTCTGCTTGAATTTAATCGCAGCGCTTCATTGCGCTCAGTGCTCACTGGTGTAACCGCATTTGCTGTGCCTGCCTAAAATCGTAAGCGTCGCTTTGCATCTTTAATTCCTCTGTGCTTTAATCTATTCGTAGCGCTTCATTGCTCTCAGTGCTCACTGCTGTAACTGCATTTGTTGTGCTTGTCTAAAATCGTAAGCGTCACTGCGCATCTTAAATTTCTCTGCGCCTGAATTCAATCGTAGTGCTCTATTGCCCATTTCCATCACTGCTTTGCTCGCACTGATCGGTATATTACATTTTGACTGATCGTGCAGGTGCCACTTCTGCCCATAGCTTTACTCCACACCCCAATCTCGTCCTGCTTTGGTTTTGTTTATTTTGCGGCCATTTTGCTGTTGTTGTTCTGCCTCCTAGCCCGTCTCCACACCCCGCCCCCGCCTCCCAGCTGACCCTCCCTCGCCCCTCCCCTTCCACTATCCACATATGACAGATGAATTTCCGTGCAGCGTTCACGCGCAGCGGACGCGCCCCATGCACGCCGAAGGTGCGCCAAAGGTAAGCCCGTCTACGCCCGTCTGCGCCTGGACCGCGCCCAGCGCCAGACCCCCTGGTCCTCGCGGTCTTCACAATACCCACCCCACTCGCTTAACGTATGACGCTGCTACTTCCTTGCCCTTAACCCCGGTCGCACCCCACATTGGTGCGCTGCTACCCCTGGACACACCCACGGACCATTCACCTGCCACTCCTGCAAGTTCGCCTGCATCAGGACCCACGCCAATTCCTCCTCCTCCAAACACAACTCCAACTCTAACCACCTGAAATGCATCCTGCTGAACACCCGATCGGCCCACAAACACGCCACTGAACTCTGGGACCTACTCGACACTACATCACGGGACGTCGCCTTCCTTACAGAAACCTGGATGAACGCCTCATCAATGCCCGACATCGCCATAGCCATCACGGACACCTACAAGATCATCCGAAAAGACCGCACCAACCAATCAGGAGGAGGCATCACCATCGCCCATAAGAACACCATCCGAATCACGACCAGTTCTGACGATAACCTCGCGACCGCCCAACACCTTCACTTCCAGATCCACACCGACCCCAGGACCACACTTAGAGGCACGCTCATCTACAGACCACCAGGAACCCGCACACAATTCAATGAAGTCATCACCGACTTCATCAGCCCACATGCCCTCACCTCCGAGAACTACATCAACTTCCACCTGGAAAAGAAAAACGACAGCAACACCACCACCCTCCTGGACAACCTAGCCAACCTTGGACTCAAACAACTTGTTGACACCCCCACCCACTTAGCCGGACACACGCTCGACCCTATCTTCACATCCAGCAAACACATCTCCTTCGATCACACCACAACTCTCCATTGGACGGACCACAGCTGTGTTCACTTCAGCTACAAAAAGACCACGACCCACATCCCACCACAACCTATTCCTAGAAGAAACTGGAACAAAATCACCACCGACCAACTCTTCACATCGCTTAACCAAAACCCCCCCGCCATATCATCGGACCCAAACCAAGCTGCCACCAACCTCACACAATGGATCACCCACAGCGCTGACGAATTAGCACCCTTGAAAAACCACCAGATCAAACAAGGTAGCAAAAAGGCCCCCTGGTTCAACGATGAACTTAAGAAATCCAAGAAGTTATGTCGTACCCTCGAGAAAACCTGGAAAAAAAACCCAACCACTAACAACCTGACCACCTTCAAAGACGCCACCCGCAAACACCACCAATTGATCCGATCAACCAAGAAATCAGCTTTCAAGGCTCGACTCGACAACAACGTCTAAAACAGCAAAGAACTATTCAACATCATCAAAGAATTTACCAACCCCACCACCGGCAACGACATCATCACTCCCTCCCAAGACCTCTGCAACGCTCTATCCTCTTTCTTCCACAACAAAATCGCCGACATTCATAACAGCTTTGAAAACCTGTCCGAAGAACAACCCACACCACCCACCTCCGAACCAAAACAGCACTATCACAACCTTTGCGCCTGGAACCCATCACTACTGAAGACACCATCCGTCTAATGAACTCCATCCACTCGGGCTCACCAACTGACCCATGCCCCCACCACATCTTCAACAAAGCAAACTCCATCATCGCACCCCTTCTCCGCGATGTCATCAACTGCTCCCTCAACTCCGCTACCTTCCCAGAAAGCTGGAAACATGCCGAACTCAGCGCCCTTCTGAAGAAACCCACAGCGGACCCCTCTGAACTTAAGAACTACCGCCCCATATCACTCCTCCCCTTCCCGGCCAAAGTCATTGAGAAAGCCGTCAATAGTCAACTCGCCACCTTCCTTGAATCCAACAATTCCCTCAACCCCTCTCAGTCCGGCTTCCGAGCCAAACACAGCACCGAAACCGCCCTCATCGCTGCTACAGACGACATCCGAACGCTACTGGACAACGGAGAAACAGTTGCCCTCATCCTACTCGACCTCTCCGCCGCCTTCGACATAGTATGTCATAGCACACTCATACAACGCTTCAAAAACGTCGGAATACAAGGAAAAGCTTTGGAGTGGATCACCTCGTTCCTCGCCGGAAGAACCCAGAGAGTCCGCCTCCCCCCATTCAAATCAGAGGCCACCGAAGTCATTTTTGGTGTACCACAAGGATCTTCACTCAGCCCCACCCTCTTCAACGTATGCATGAGTCCCCTCGCATCCATCGTGCGCCAACACAACCTCAACATCATCTCTTACGCAGACAACACCCAGCGGATCCTCTCCCTCACCGAAGACCCAAACACAGCCAAAACCAATCTACACGAAGGAATGAAAGAAGTAGCCGAATGGATGAAGAACAGCCGTTTAAAACTTAACTCGGACAAAACGGAAGTCCTCATCTTAGGATCATCCCCCTCTGCCTGGGAACAGCACCCATACCTACAGATCACGCACGTAACCTGGGCTTCATCCTAGACTCCCCCCTCTCGATGACCAGACAAGTCAACGCCGTCTCATCTTCATACTTCAACATACTACGCATGCTTAAAAAAATCTTCAGCTGGATTCCCACCGAAACAAGAAAGACAGTCACCCACGCTCTGGTCACCAGCCGTCTGGACTATGGAAATACCCTATACGCCGGTACCACAGCCAAACTACAGAAAAAACTCCAACGCATCCAAAATGCCTCAGCCAGACTCATACTGGACATTCCCCGTCATGCTCACATCTCCGGTCACCTGAGAGATCTCCACTGGCTCCCCGTCAACAAGAGAATAACGTTCCGCCTCCTCACCCACGCACACAAGGCCCTCTACGAACTAGGACGAACTAGGACCCGAATGCCTCAACACAGGACTGTCCTTCTACACCCCCTCCCGCCAACTACGATCGTCCAATCAAGCCCTCGCCGCAATTCCGCGCATCCACAGATCCACCATGGGAGGAAGATCCTTCTCCGACTTAGCGGCCAAAACCTGGAATTCTCTAACCACTCACCTCCGACTTACACAGAACCACCTCTCCTTCAGAAAGCAACTAAAAACCTGGCTATTCGATAAGTAATGCACCCACCCTCCCTCAAGCGCCTTGAGACCCTCTGGGTGACTAGTGCGCTATACAAATGCCTGAACTTAAACTTGAACTTGGTGTAGCCGGGTCAGCATAGCCTCTAGGAAACTCCTCAGGCAGTGGGACATGGTGGGCTGGGATATTCCCCCTGCAACAGCGACTATCCCCTGAAGCTTCCGGAGGCCAGAAGGTGCAGGCTGCACAATACCTGGACATGAGTGGGCACGGCATTGGTCCTCCTTGTTGGGTGCTGCATCAGGGGGTCTAGGTCCCGGATCAGCTTGATGATCATTGCCCCATTCAGGCGGTACTTAGCGTAAATTTGCTCCCTGGTTTGGCCCAGAAAGGTGACCTGCTGGCGTAATATCCGCTCCTGGATCCTACGTCTGTTCCATGCTGCTCGCTGTAGCCTTCGCCGCCTGACCACCATGTAGAGTCCTGGCATTGTGAGAGTCCTCATGCTCCAGCTGCATATCCTTAAGTGTGTTTGGTCAGGCCTGCACCTGTTGGTAGTTTGTAAACGTTTTTTTGAACAGTTTTTTTTCCTTACTGGTTACCACCTGGTTTGGGTTCTCCTTAAATTGCGCGTCGCAAATTGCGATTTTCTAGATTTTCGCAATCTGCGATTTTTCATGAATAGCGATTGTGATTGTTTTGTGATTTCGCAGATTAATTAGCAGATTCCATGGTTTCTCGCAATTTCAGAATCGCAAATGGGCTTCTTCCAGGATTCTGCGAATTTATTTGCGAAATTGTAATTTTTCTTTAGCGAATTCGCATTTTTAGGGATTACACTGTTATGAATTCCTTTTACTCAAATTGCGATCGCAATTGCTTATTCGCAGCTATTGCGATCGCAATGTGGCTTCATGAATCTAGCTGTATTTTCTTTAATTTTTCAAGGTTAAGCCCGATCTCCTCTTTATCCATGGGGTCCCTATTTAGATTATATAGGGTAGAGGCTTCTAAAAACACAGGTAAAAGAGCATCATAAAGGGTGCCCATGTTTTCCTGCGATCTAATAAAATTGACCCATCGTACTCGCCTCCTGCAGTTAGATACTGTTATCCCCTGATCGTTATGAAAATCGGAACAATGCAATACGTTAGGGGTAACTGAGTGGAGGTCAACTACTAGTGCGTCATGGTCGCTGTCAATACGGGAAAAAATTCTAAAATCAACCATCCTGTCCCAGTAGTTAGTATTTAGCAGAATATAGTCCATTATAAACCCTCGATCTTTACTATGGAATGTAGAGGCAGATGATGTGTCAGAAAGAGATCTGCCATTGCATGCTCTCAGTGAATGATTTTAAATAAGGCAATTCATCTGAATTACCAGAGGTGTCCATTTGGGCACCAGAGGGGAATAAGATTCCGGGATTTCGAGGAGGGAATCCTCCTCAGAAATAATATCACAGTTCAAGCCCTCTAAGGGCTCGAACTGGCAGTTGAAATCCCCTCCTAATATAACCATGTTTTTTGTAAGCATGGGCGCAAAATCCGTTCCGCTCGTGGATTTTGCGGATTTTCTGCAAATTCGCAATCCGCTAATTTGCCAAAAATCCACGACTCCGCGAGCGGAACGGATCCGGGGGGCAAAAGTTCAAGCTTCAAGCTTGTAACTATTTTAGAATGGCGCCAGCAAGCTGCCAGCACCATTCTAAAATAGTTACTAAGTTAGCTTCAACAGGAAGCACTAATAGAAGCAGGTGCTCGAGTTTAACTGAATTCAAGCACCTGCTTTATTTTATCTATTAGTGCTTCCTGATGAAGCTAACTTAGTAACTATTTTAGAATGGCGCTGGCAGCTTGCCGGCGCCATTCTAAAATAAAACAGGAGAGGGGCAGAGGGCAGAAGGGCACAAAGACGAGTGTGGCAGAGGGCAGAAGGGCACAAAAACGAGTGGGGCAGAGGGCAGAATGGCACAAACACGAGTGGGGCAGAGGGCAGAAGGGCCAAAAAATGTGTGGGGCAGAGGGCAGAATGGCACAAAAACGAGTGGGGCTAAGGGCAGAACAACGAGCGGTCTCGCAAAAAAAACCCCAGCGAACACGCAAAGCGCCCCGCGAACACGTAAATCGCCCCGCGAACACTCCCAAAACAAAATCTGCAAATTCGCACAAATTCACGAATTTTGCGTATCGCGAATTCGCAAATCCGCAAATTCACGAATTGCGAATTCGCTAAACTCGCCAATGCTTAGTTTTTTGCAGGGGTGGTGGATAAAACTATATCGAGCTCCTCAAGGGTAGGAGACTCCTTTTGTCTCAGTGTGGATCTTGAATAAACATTGATTAGTGTGATGGGGCTGTGCAGAGAAAACTGCAAGTGTACGCATAATATATCTCTAGAGGATGTATCTAGTTGGACTGCCGTACAGCCAAGATGGACACCCACCCATATAACTAATCCCCCCGAGGGTCTTCCAACACCCGTAGAGGTTGACGGAATATGGAATGAAGCAAACCCTTTCATGGTGACTTCACCTCTTGCCCATGTTTCCTGGAGCAAACAAATGTCATGTTCTCTGCAATAAACGATCTCCACTCCGGGCCATCTAATTTACTATTAATGCCTGCTATATTCCAGGACAGGATTTTTGTGATTTCTTCACTGGCTGTTTTCGTGTTAAAGTTCTTCAGAGCCCGGAGATGGCAGTTCTTAGGTCCTACAATTGGAGCTACTTGTACATCTACCTTCTCTGGACTTCTCCCAACTGGGGAGCAAGGAGGGGCGAGCCCTTCCCCTATTGGGATACTGGATCGGGAACCGCTCAAGTACTCTTCACCTAGATCTTCCTGCCTAGGGGGATAGGGCTCAGGAAAGCGCACCCGATTTTCAAAATCAACTAAGTTTACCAGCTTCGCCTCCTGTGCTACTACTGGGGCTGCCAACTGTCAATCTACCCCTTCCAGGGGGCTAAATCTATTACCAAAAGGTAGGTTGACTTGTCCAGTTTTGGCCGGTATTTAGCGGGAATTGGTTAGTATTAGAGGACCTCCATCTCATATAGTTACCATACTCGTGCCTCGGTGGTGCTCTGGGAGGGTGGAAAAAGCCCAAGGGAAGTAAAAAATATTACCCGGGTTCATACCAGTCACAGATGTTAAAATTCTTTTAGTAACAGCAGGGTTTCTAAAATTAATGACTATGCAATTGCCATGAATATCTTTGTGTAGTTGACCAATCCAGCCCACCCTTCTAGTGGATAAAATGTCATCTGGGTTTTCGTAACAGAAGTCGCTATGGTTGGTTAGCCAATGTACACTTTTGTTTTTTAGCTCTTGGTGAGATTCTGTCTGACCCTTTCTTAGCTCGGGTATCCCAGACAGAATCAACACATACGGAGTTGATGCCGGCGGGAGATTTATATTTGGAGGATTAGAAAGTTGGTCAAATTGTTCAGACAGAAAACCTGCTACTGGTTGACCTTTCCCAACAATCTTTTCGGATTCCCCGGCGTTACCTGTTACTGTTTGTTGGGCCGTTTTTCCCTTTGCTTGATTTGTGATAAGATTATCTACCCCTTTTTCCATAGTAGTCCTCACCTGTAATTGTGTGCCTGGAATTATGTTAATTATTGGCGATAGTACTCTTCTGCTTGTAGTATTGGGTTTGTCTCTCATTGGGGTGTTTGTAGTATTACCACAAGGGTTATTCTCCTGGTGAGACTTACTCTTAGTGGCTGCTCCCGTGAAAAATATCAATTTAAGACCCTCCAGCCTTTCTAATATGGGCCTGAGTTCCTCCTTAACGATGACTCTCAGCTGGCTCTCTAAATTAGATACCAAGGCTGACACAAACCTGGGCTATCATCAGTTTGTACAGCATGGTCTCCTGTCAAATTGGTCATCGGAGATTTTTACTAAATCTACGTTGTTAACTTTTTCCATTTTGCTGGTGGCTTTGATTTTGGTCTTGACTTAGCTTTGATATTTCTATCCAGCCTAGGGCGGGTGCTACCTGTCTGAAGTTCCCTATTTGTGGTTTCTACATCTGTAGGTAAGTCACTTGACAGCTCATGTAGTGATGGTTCTGTTTCCTTAGGGGAATGGGGAATCAATGTACTAGTGGCTAAATTAGGTGTAATCGATAACCTCCTTTCCGTTCTTTCAATTTCAGTAGCTACTGCCCCCAGAGCTTTCACTACCATCCTGTCGATTGATGTTTGTTTCTGGACAGGTGTATGCAGCGGTGGTGGCAGTTTCTTTTCTAGACAGACCTTTTTCCCCATTCTACGACGATATACCAGATCGGAGAAGGGAGTAGAGAAAAAGTAGTGATTGAGGTTTAAAATAGCTATGCTAACAAAGACTAACAAAACTTGTAGTTAGTGATATGTCTAAACAAGATTTTCCCAAGTCCTTCTATAAGTAGAGTTAGCAATTGGCTCTGATGTTAGTTCACAATGGCTTGGGGCCCAGTAAAGTTTAAACAGTACCTTATCATCCATTGTTTCTATTGCCAAGTGCAAGGGGGGTGGCCCAGTCCGGCCTCTTCTGGCCCCTGATGGCCACAGATGGCCGGCCCTTTGCCCGGGCTTAGCCCAGCGGCCGCCCGCGCGCATCTCGCGATGCGCGGGGGCGGGAGCTGGAGAGCCTGACCTTATGGGCCAGGCGGCGCAGGGCACGCCTAAGATCTCCGAGTTCACCTGCTTTGGCAGACAGAGACACGTGACACTCTATTAGGCGTAGAGAAGCAGATTTATTAGCTGCAGCTAAGCACAGTGGTCCTGTAAGTACACCAAATGGTAGGTTATCAGGAGACTGCCACTTAATTCCGTGGCGCACAGTCTATTATACTACACAAGTTTAAAATGCCAACTACCAAAACATACAAAACTGACAAATAGGAATAGTTTGAAAACAAGCTATCGAATGTCTAAAACACACCCTCCTTTCAGACCCTGTGTGCTTTCCTCCCCTCAAGTTAATCAACACTAGTGCCCGTAATTCAATTTGCAGGTGGTAGAACATGTTTGAATGCTTCAAAGGACAGTCTATGTAACAGGAGAACACACGAAGAGAATAGCGAAGGTCAGTTAAACAAGATAGAGTCGAGAAGAATGGTGGGACCCAAACAGTGGAGTAAGACATGGATTAATCAGTCTAGACATGGATTTGCAAAACTCTGGAAACCCTGACATCGGTTTCGTAAACATGGGCAGAAGTTACTCTTTAACGGGGTAGACACGTAGCAGCTGAAAAGACAAAAACATTGCGTTCACCACGTCCGCCGTGCTGCCTGAGTGAGGCAACACAAAATGGCGGTTAAACACAAAATGGCGGCTAGATACGAAGTGAAGTCGAAAACCACGTAACCTCAGACCCTCCTTTTGCCATACTCCGGCAAAGCACAAAAAACTCATGTTAGTCTGAGTCGATATCGATGGTCATGAGGTCGTTGAGGTGTTGCTGCAACATCATTCTAATATTCTCTGTTTCCTGTGTTACTGGCTTAGAAACACACACAGTGGCACAAAGTCCGCAAATAGTTGGACCACACTGTAAACAAAGACAACAAGAAAAGATGATGGCTAGAATCGCTCCAAGGAAAGGTAACACTTTCCATCCCCATGTGGACAGTAGTCCCCAAAACCATCCCATCACAGACCAATCTCCAGTGTCCTGATGTGTGGACTCGGAGACGACATGTAGCTTAGAAATGGTTTGGTATACTGTAGGGGCATTATCCGGAACGTAAATGCAGCAACTGGACCCAATCAGTTTACAGACTCCTCTATCTGCAAGGAAAATGTCTAGAACCATTCTGTTCTGCAAAGCCATAAGGCGATCCGCCTGAAGTTCAGCTGTCAAATTATTCAATGCTCCAGAAGTTACATTTATGGTAGCATCGACCACACGAACTAGGCGTCTGATGTTCCTACTATTAACCATTGGACCCCAAAAAGGAAGAAACCCTTTCAGAAAATCTCCTCCCTCTTGTCCAGCTGTGTCTTCCGCATCAATAACCCCTCTACCAAATCTCTTTCTATGGTGATCTGCAGGAGTAGTATATGTTGGAGGAAGAAGGAAAAGCTATATAACATGTTCCCTAGAAATGTGTGGGAAGCAATGTATAAGCTTTGTCGTGGCAGATAAAGTATGTACCTTGGGAGGGCACTAACGGTGAAGGAGTCAAGGGTGTATAGACATATATGTGGGAACAATTACTCCTTTCTTGCCTAATTTTGGTATTCTGGTCATTTATTTCTAAACACAAATTACCTCTCTGGGGTAAAACCCAAATTGGTACAAATCTCTTCTGTTTAACCTTGTCGGTGAGACTAGTGACATACCGAGTCACTTTCCATCCATCATATGCTCTCTTCTCATCCTTAGGAATTTTAATAATATCAGCAATTTTTGCCATGGCCACTATTCCCTTTATCAAAGAGCTGTGACTGAAATCCACTCCACCATTATAGGACCCACCAGGAGGATATCGGAGTAGGTTCTGGTATGCATTAGAAAACATAGCCAGATAAGCCCAAGCAGAACCTTTATACGTAAATGGAAGGACTAAATACGGCATCCCTCTCTCTGTGTTATGTGGTATGAGCCCTCAAACCCAACAATCAGTAGTATTTGCAACCAATTGATGTTGATGTAACAATTGGATAAATGAATTGTTAAAATATTTCATTCTTCTCATCTGCTCATGGTCTGGGAGTGAGTACAATTTGTGCGGAGAAATAGTAGTAGAGGAAATCAAAGGAGTAGAAGTAGGGACAGGTGTCAGCTGCATACTGTGTACGATCCATCATACACATGCTAATAAACTGCATAAACATACTGAAATACATAATGCTAAGCCACAACGACTGAATAATAATTTCTTCTAATGATTTCTTTTCATTATATTAACATTCTCTTTTCCTGCGCTATCCATTACTCTAAAGGCGTTGCTCGCGATAATCTTCCTTAATCACTTGGCTGTGATTGTTAGCCGTCCTATGACACTGCAAGTCCTGTTGACCTAGTCACTATTCAGGTCACAGCCTAAGACTCCTACCGTGACCCTGCAACTTGATGGATAATGGAAAAGGAATGTTTCTCTTTTTAACAAAGGCAAAATTATAAAACACAGAATTTTAATTGTCTTTAGGCAACCTTCTCTCAGGTTGTATCGTGTCTTATCCGATGTGTTTGGTCGTAGGTGTGGAGGTACAGCTTCCTGCAAAACGTTGTTGTCCTCTTTCTCAGAACTAGTCCAGTCCAGGTGTGCACTGCTGAACGGTACAAATCTGTGTACCTTTTCACATTCACTATCACCAACGCCTTCTCGGACCCACTGGTCATAAGGCAAAGGCAATAGTACCCTTTTGCAGTGCACGCCGTGAATCCAGTTTCTTTTTCCGACGACTTTCACTTTCTGTACGAGTAGTAAGTAGAACTTGTCTTGGGGCCCCCAACGAGGTTCCAGATTCTTTTTCCTCTGGGAATTCTTCAGACACACCCAGTCACCAGGTTGGATGGAGTGTCCTGGATCTGAGGAGGCCTCCGGCAAAGCGTTTTGGACCTGTTGACGAATGACACGCAATTTAGTGGTGAGGTCGTGCAAATAATCAACCAACAATGGATACGGAATGTCTGAATACTTTTTGAAACGAGGGACTCCCCAGACATTGCCTGGGCGTCCGGGAAAGATTTCGTATGGGCTAAGCCCCTTGTTGAGAGAAGTGCCAAAGGCAAGGCATCAGGCCAGGAAAGGCCTGTACTGGTCTGAATCTTTGCTAACTTAAGTTTGAGAGTGCCATTGTAACACTCTACCAAACCCGCTGACTGAGGGTGGTTTGCTGCATGATATTTCTGTCTAATTCCGAGACCCACACACACTTTCGCATAATCTGACCTACAAATTCACTCCCATTGTCACTCCAGACAATGCGCGGCAAACCAAACCTCGGAAAGAATTCCTTCAGAAGGACTTTGGCAGTAGAAAAAGCAGTATTGTCCTTTAGGGGGTAAGCTTCTATCCATCTGGAAAAGGTGCAAACCACCACCAGGACATACTTAAGATTGTTGAAACGTTCCATATGGATGTAATCTATTTGCAGTACCTCAAAAGGATACGGAGGGGGAGCAAAGTGACCTGCTGGAGTTGGAGTTCCCTTTTCTGGATTATGCATCAAGCAAACAATACAATGCTTCACTAAATTGTCTGCACATTTAGGAATATTTTTGTTCTGCCATACTGGAGCTAGGAGTTTACATATACCCCTTGCATTAATATGGGCTGGTCCATGAGCCATAGTGACACAGGTAATACATACGCATCTGGTAACAACCATCGCTGATGCTCTGACAATTCTGTCCAACATCCCATCGTATCCAACATTCCCGTACCTTCTTTCCACTTACTCAATTCTTTCTCAGTTGCCTCCTTCTGAATAATTTTCACGCTTTCTACTGTGTCTTCACACATACCAGCATCTGGGACCCAACTTGCCGGTCCTGCAACATACATGCGACTTTCAACATTCGGTGCCGTTTACCTCGCTATTTCATCCGCAAATGCATTTCCTCGACCCACGTCATCAGTGATCTTTTTATGCGCACTACACTTTACAATCGCTATTTGATTAGGCAAAGCAAGTGATTCAAGAAGGTCAGTCACCAACTGACCATGCTGTATTTTAGTGACGTGGGAGGTAAAGAATCCTCTTTCTCTCCACAAATGGCCGAAGCTGTGGGCAACGCCAAACGCGTATTGACTATCTGTGTAAACAGTCACTCTCTTTCCTTTTGCCAACACACATGCTCTCGTCAACGCAATCAACTCTGCAGCTTGCGCTGAATTCTGTGAAATGCGTGCAGTTTCCACTATTGTATGTAGAGTTGTAACAGCATAAGCTGCTGTCGTATCGCCATTAGCAAGCTTGAAACAAGACCCATCTATCCACAGGATCCCATCCGGATCCATAAGTGGTGTATCTTTCAAATCAATTCGACCTTTAGTTTCTTCTTCCGTACGAAGAAAACAATCATGCTGATCTTGTACATTTTTCTCATCCAAAATAGGCAACAATGTTGCTGGATTCAAAACATTACATCTCCTGATATGTATGTGACTAGCTAAAAGTGTCAACTCATATCCAGACAAACGGGCACTCGTTAAGTGCTAGGTTTTTGTCCTGTTCAAGAGAGTATCTACTGTGTGTGACATCATAACATTAAGAGCATGATCCAAGGAGGAGGAGCTTAGCGCGCATCCAAGATGGTCGCGTGTGCAAAGGGCTCCCGAGACCCTCGCCGCCTCCCGCACCTATCCTGTCACTGATCCTGATATAGACGACTGGTTCTTATGGATATGACCCTGCTGACATAGAAGTTCTTTTTAGAAGTCGATTTGGATGCCGGAAACCAGACTTACTCCACTTCGAAAGTTTGCGGCCTACACCGAGGAGCAGCCCGGGACTCGAGTCCCCGAGATACCAAGGTGGCAATTGAACAACAACGGCCAGTGGCAGTCGACTGGTGCCCCTGAAGTACTTTCGGTTTTGTTTTTGGTCCTCTTCTGTTGGAACCTGCCGCCATTAGACTCTGTTGGCCCATGGCTTAACTTTGGATGAGCGCTTGCCCGCTGCACCTAGTCTCTAGACTTTACAAGTCTGATCTGTGAGGAGCCATTCAAACCAGGTCCCACAGGCCCCTCAGGGGCTCGTCGCTCAATATGGCAAGCAAGCCGGAAAGCGTGAAACGGACCACCACCGAGGGGGTGCCATCCAATCTAATATTATGGATCGCTACACTCGTCCAAAAGGATCCCCCAGTGGTGTTGGTAAAGCTTTGGAAGAGACCGGGGATGGCTCCTTAGCAATGGAGGACTTGACCCTACGAGACGTCATGGGCGCCATTGCAAGCATGAAGACATCCATGGGGCAGCAAAACAAAACATTGGCTTGAAAGATTGACACAGTGGTTATCGAGGTCAACTTGATCAGGACTGATCTGGCAAAGACCAATGAACGGGTCAAGTCTTTGAATGTAAAGACCGCCAGTCTCACGACCGACATGTCCGATCTCCAAACAGAAGTTCGCAATCTGCGGTCCTCTAATGATTTGTTTGCCCGTCGGCTGGATGACTTCAAAAGTCGAGCTAGGCGCAACAATGTGCGTATCATCGGGGTTCCGGAGAAGTCCACTGAATTAACGACGGATCTCCTTGTAGAAGACCTGATATTGAACCATCTGGCCCCTAAGGGCCTCAGTAACTTTTTTGCGGTAGAGCGTGCCCACAGAGTCTCGGGTGGGAAACATAAACCGGGCGCCTCTCCACAGCCCATAATAGCCAGAATATTCAACTTCAGGGACAGGGACGCTATCCTTCAGGCGTCACGGGCCAATGGCCCCACGAAATTTGAGAATGTGACTATTGGTTTCTATCCGGACTTCACACAGTCTGTACAAAAGCAGAGGATGGGATTCATGGGGGTGAAACGGAGACTTAGAGACATGGGCTTGAAATACGCTATGCTCTTCCCTGCTCGACTACGCATCAAATACAATGAGCGGGCGCTCTTTTTTGATCGGCCCGAGGTCGTTAGCGACTGGCTTGACACTTTACCAATTGACCATTTGATATTTAACACTCTAGGCAACCATAAGAGACGATCAAAGAAGTTTTAATAAATGGAAGGGAATTAAGCTACAAAATGTTTGTAAAGAAAACAATTTATTAAGAGTTAAAAAGAACAATATCACATTCACAGATTTAATATGTACGTTAAAAGAGTGTAGTTTAAACAAACTAGACTTAAAACAACAATCTATAAATCACATGGCATGAATCACAATGCAAATGAGAACATATATAAAGTTAAAAAACACTGGAAGTGGCAGATTGGTACTCTACGCGCGTTTCGGCGGCCAGCGCCTTCTTCTGGAGTAGCCACAAAAAGTTTCTAAAAAAATAAATAAATATAGACAGAAATAAGGATTACACACATAGGTAAATGACTTTACAACAAAGGAACAGTTTACAGATTTTACAGTAGCTTAAAAATTGAACCTTCCTATTTAAGATAGTCACAAAATAATGACAAATCTTATCAAATTTTTCATTTCCTTGTAATACTGACTAATATGGAAAAGTAATACAAATTTACTTGAATAGACCCTGTGGTAGAGAATAAATAGGGGCAATGAACCCTCTTTAAGACCATGTAGATATTGATGGCCTTTTAACAAAACTGGCAGAAAAAGATTAGAATGATAATCTATACTTACAAAAAGTTGTTGTAATGATGTAAGGAAAATACTTTTCTTTCTTAGTTTCTTTAGAGAGCGGTTCTAGCTGTCTGGTAACAAGAGTCTAAAGAAAAATGTATTTTCTATATTAATCCTAGCTTTATGCGACATTGATATATATATATATATTTTTTAGCAATTATGAGACACTTACATGATATGTAGATATAGCGTGTAAAGCTCAATGGCGACGTCTAGTCAAGATAGGACATTAGTATTTTATTTCCTCGATGGACGGATTCCAAACAAGAAAATATCACGCTGTAAATTCACAAGGGATAAAAATTATATTTAGAAAAAAGGCCAGGTTTGTTATCTTATTCTAGCCATATCATCATAGTTAAGTTATCTTTTTGTATTTTAAGGGTGATTTTATGAAAGGGTTCCTAGGCAGATTATCTGAAAGATTCATTGCTGGTTAATATTGTTAGGTAATCAGTCTACAACTCATTTAAATCCAGGAGATGCAGGTATTGGAGTTTTTTTAAATTTATCACCTTTATCTTATTCTAAGGAAATTAAGCGAGATAGCGAATGATAGAATCCATATTATTTTAGTTAGTGTAATGATCGGTTAGATGAATTGATCTCAATTTGAGAGTATGGATAAACTACCAACCTATCATTATAATTAATCAATTTGGAAATTTGTGTTATTCTAATTATGTTGATCTAAGGAAAATTTCAATGAGTTACCTGTATGAAAAAAAGGGTTAATAACTGATCCCGCCGACCGGAACCTCTTAGTCATTCAAGGATATACTTGGTAATTTAAAATAGCGAGATCCTCCTGATGTGGAGATATTTGGTAGAGCAAAACCCCTGTATAATTAGAAAAAGGTAATTTTAATTTATTTAAAAAGAGGGGAGCGCAAAGAAAGCGATTGAGGTTCTGTTATTTTAATATTCCTAAAAAAGGATATCACTATACATACATGTTATTGTATGGGAACTCTTGTTGTTTTACCTCTAATAAGGTGGTTCTTCTTCCAATTGAGATGATTAGTTAAAGGTTAAAATAACTCCCTGTCTGGAAAATAAAAGAAAAGGGAGATGTAGCTAATAGGTAAATTTAAGAGTTAGGGTTGTGCTATTTAATCTAAAGGTGTACTTACCTAAAATGATTCAACAGGGCTCTCTACTTCCGGCGGCGGGACTCGAGGTTTGTGCAAGCGTGCACAAGCAGAAAGTGACTGAAAGTGTCTGCGCGGGTGTTTATATAGTGTTGGGAGGGGATTAGATGTGGCTCAGGTGTGCTTTACATAGAAGTAGAAAGCGGACTGGAGCCGCTGAAGAGATAGAAGTCGAGGGCAGACTACTGCCGCCGAGAACAGACTCCATATTGCTGTTTCATGTGTTAACAGGGTAGGAAAGGAACAGAAAAAGTATATTTCAGTCCCTTCACTTTACCAACGCATCGAGACCGCCCGGAGCACTCGGAGGGCGCTGACGGTGGCCCATTGGAACAGGAGGAGTGAGTGATGACCGGCATGCGCGCACTATGGACTTCGCAGCAGTGGTTTGATTACTTTTTGAGCTTGTATATATATATTTGTAAATACCCTAGGGCGGTAGGGGAACCGGGACTCTTCCTCCTCCAGGGTTTTTTTTCTCTTTTTGTAGGGAAGTTTCATGCTAGGGCGACAGGCACACTGCAAGTTGGGATGGCTTTTTGGTCTAACGCAGGGGTGCAGGGTGGGGGGGTGTTCAGAGAATTTTTTGGGGGGCGGTGGGGGGAACTTTGTTTTGTAGTGGTTTGTTTCGAGGCTACGTATTATTGCATATTTTGACTTCGGTGTCTATTTTGTTGTGGGAGGGAGCCTGTCTTCATCTCTGGGATGGGGGTAGGGGGCTGAAGGTACTAAGTTGAAATGTTAACGGTCTGGGGGACAGGATTAAACGGGGGATAGTATTGCAGTTTTTGAAACGTCTTTCCCCTGATGTAGTGTTGCTACAGGAAACACATCTGATAGGGAACACATGCCATGCAATGAATAGGCGGGGTTATCGTCTGGTGGCGCACTCGGGATTCACTACTGGGTCGAGGGGGGCTAGTGTTCTTGTCAGAAACTCCCTCCCCCTGGAAATAGATGACACTATACTAGACGATAGGGGACGATATGCTGCTATTATCGGCAGATGGGAGGGGAAGACGATCTCCATACTCTCGGTGTATGTCCCGCCAGGGTTACAAACTACGACGTTTTCTGATTTGGGAAGGGTGGCGCTGGGGTTCCCCGAAGGTATCTTGGTTGTGGGTGGAGACTTTAATTCTGTTGTCTGTGGTAGAGAGGATCGCACCCCCCCTAGGGATCTTGCGAGATCACAATCTTGGCTGGGTAACTTCCTGGAGACACAAGCACAATACACCTTTCACTCAGGAGAACACGGGAGCCTTTCTAGGCTTGATTACGTTCTTGTGCCGGTGGCGCAGGACGTCTCGTGAGAGAAGTTAGACACCTAGCCAGGGGTATTTCGGACCACTCCCCACTGTGGCTCTCTATTGATATACAGCTGGGAGCGTAGGGTCGAGTGGCTCTGATTAATCCCTGGCATCTTCGTAATCCCAGAACCAGGGCGGGGGTGGTTAAGTCTATTGATCATTATTTCGCTGAAAATGTGGGGTTGGTGTCATCCTCTATTTCATTATGGGAGGCCTTTAAGACGGTAATCCGTGGCCAAACTCTGTCGTTGATTGCTTGTGCGAAGAAAAGTAAGAATGAGGATTTTGTACGACTGGAAACTGAAATTACCGACTTGGAAGAAGAGCTGCAGTCTGGTGCCACACAGGACAAACTACATGCTTTGTCCCTCAAACAGTTTGACTACAGAGCTTTGGTGACTGATGCGGCCAAGGCTATGAGTCGTGAGCAACAGGGGCGACTGTATGATGTTATAGATACAGTGGGGAAACTGATTGCCTGGTTGGATAAAAAGGAAAGATTGAATCGTGTTGTGCCTGTTATAGAGAGTGCGGATGGAGTGAGAGTTGTGGATCCTGTTGAGATAGTGGAGGGTTTCGCACATCATTTCCAAAAGGTGAATGCGCCAGTCTCAGACAGACCGGAGGAGGACTCGCACTTGTTGCTTAGAGATATCGCATTGCCTTGCTTGTCCGATTCTGACAAAGAGCTTTTGGAGGCGGAATTTTCCGCTCCATCCGCTCGGGAAAAGCTACGGGCCCAAATGGCATCCCCATCGAATTGTATAAGTTGTGTCCTGACAAAATGGCCTCGTACCTCCATCAGATGTTTCTAGAATCGCGAGATGTCGGGCCCCTTCCCCGAGACCAGAGACTGGCGTCCATTGTTGTTATTCATAAAGAAGGGAAACCCCGGGACCTATGTGCGTCTTACAGACCGATATCACTCTTGAATGCCGAACCTAAGCTCTTGGCAAAACTCCTGGCAAACCGGCTGATAAAAGTGATCGGCGACCTGATACACCCGGATCAATCCGGGTTTATTACCCACTGCAACACCGCTCTTAATCTGCGTCGTCTCCATGGCGTACTGGCGAGAGCGGAGTCATTGCGTGAGCCAGCCATTTTGGTCTCCTTGGATGCCACGATGGCCTTCGATACTGTGGAATGGCCATATTTGTGGGCGGCCCTCGTGAAATTTGGTTTTGGCCCTGGGTTTATCGGTTGGGTTAAACTCCTGTATGAGGAACCGCTGACCCAGGTTGTGGTTAACGGCAGGGTCTCGAAATCCTTTGTTCTTGGGAGGGGTACGCGACAGGGGTGCCCTTTATCTCCATTGCTCTTTGCGCTTGCTTTAGAACCCCTTGCTGCTTGGCTTCAGTGGGAACTGTCGCTTAAAGGCATTAGGTGGTCCCCTGACTTTGAAGACCGCATATCGCTATACGCAGATGACATTCTGTTATATCTTACTTCCCCTCTGAAGTCATTGGGGGTACTGTTTGATGTACTTAGTTCGTTCGGGAAGAACTCTGGTCTAGTCATCAATTGGGCAAAATCTTGTATTTATTCACTCACCGGGGTGATACCCCCCTTGCCACGTATCTGCCCGATACCGATCTCACAGGCCGGTTTTAAATATCGGGGGATCTTTATATCACTAGACCCTGCGGTTCGGTACAAACGGAACCTGCTTCCTCCGCTTCTTTGGCTTAAATCCGCCGTGACGGCTTGGTGTGGCCTGCCGCTGTCCCCGGTCGGGAGGGCAGCTCTTTTCAAGATGATGTCCCTACCCCGATTTCTATATGCCCTCCAGAATACGCTTGATCTGGTACCGGCCAGTTACTTTCGCGAGAAAAAGAGCCTACAGAGAAAGTTGATCTGGGGCGGGCGTTCCCGCATTGCTCTAGTGAAGTTGACTTTGCCCTGGTACGATGGGGGCATCGAGCTGCCAGACATTAAACGTTATTACTGGGCATCCCAATTGAGTGCAATTAATCATGCCATGTACGGCCCTGTTCCAAATCCTGCATTCGAAATGGACAAGTGGCAGCTGCCGGGAGGGAACTATAACAGGGCATTGTATTCTAGACCGACCGGTAGAAAATTGACTGGACCCACCGGGGTCGCGGTGCGGGTGTGGTGTAGCACAAACGCAGCTACGGGGTGGTCGGGCAGATTGACTAGAGCGACCCCGCTTTACGCTGCAGAAAGATTGGGTAGTCTTTGGACTACGGAGGGCTTCGAGAAGTGGGACCTCATCGGTATTAGTAGGGTCAGGGATCTCTGGATCAAGAATAGGGTCAAGACTTTTGATGAGCTTAAATCGGAATATGCGCTTAGTGATACGGAACATTTCAGTTATATGCAGATCCGCCACGCGCTTGGTTCGGTTTTCCCGGCCGGGACCGTTATCCCGGAGTCTTCTCCTCTCAAGGAGAGAGTGCTTGACGGGCATGTCCCGGATAGCACTATTTTCCTAATATACAAGAAACTTATTAACGATCGATCGGATTTGCTTTTGCAGCTTCGGGGTGCTTGGACCGGCGATGGACTGGAGTTGGATGACGAAGACTGGCAAGCTGCAATATCTTCTCCGAAAGAGGTCGCGATTCCGCCCCGTCTCCGGCTGGTGCAATTAAAAATCCTACATCCAATCCCCGGCTGCTGCGTATGGGTTATTCTGTGGATGGGTTGTGCAAGCGTGGGTGTGGTTTGATTGCTACCTTCCTCCATATCATATGGGAGTGCCCTGATGTGGTGGTTTTTTGGAATCGTGTGCATGCTGTCATGGAGGAGGTTACGGGAGTTTCGTTGTTGCCGGAGGCCCGACGCTGTTTACTGAATGTGTGAGAACCAAACGATTATAATGTGGCACAGCTGCAATGGGCTACCCTTGAGAACATGGTAGTTAAAAGAGACATAGCTCAACTATGGGGGTCCCCAAGAGTACCTACGATTTCAGCTTGGAAAGAAAACATGGACTGGTGCATGTTTCGGGAGAAAACCGTATATGCTGCACGGGGTAGACCTAAGAAGTGGGGGAGAATATGGAATCAATGGAACCTATACCGCGGGGAGGTCTGTACTCCTCCTCCTGTAGAGGTCCCGGAAATACCGCTGTCCCCGTAGCCGAGCATTCCTTGTTTAGTGTATATTCTTGCTGATGCGGTGATCACTCGATCCCGGTCCCCCCCCCCCTTCCCAAGATCTCATCTACCCACATTGCATATATCATTGTCTGATACACAGGTGGCTAGGAAGGATCAGTACGCTTTAGAACAGGCAGAACAGGACTATTACAAACAGTTCCTCTGGTTTCCTCGACCACACCCTTCTGAACCAAGTCATGAACAATAGCCAACAAAGCTCTCTCACCATCGTTAGAGATTTTATATTGCGGAATACGTGGTAACTTAACATCAGGCTTCACAGTAATCACATAAGATGGAATTTGAAGCAAACCAACATCATTCGGACCCGTAGCCCAAAGCGTAGCAGGAAGCAAAAGCAGTTCGAGTGGCAGTTGGTCTTTAGATACGTACATCGGAAAAGTCAACTTAGCACCTAAAGTAAGATGTACACCAGAGGGTGAGCAATACAATGTGGCATGCAGACGTTTCAATAAGTCTAAACCCAACAAATTCTCTCCGCAACCCGTCGTCAAAAGAAGTGGAGCTTCTAAATCATACGGAACAATGGAAATAGGCAAAGGACAAGAAACAGGGTTGCGAACTGGGGCGCCAGAGAATCCTACAGAAACATTTGTTAAGCCAGACAAAGGTGCCCCAGGGAGTTTAGAATGCATAATAGAGCTTCTCATTGCACCAGTATCCAAAAGAAATGGTTCTGTAACACCCAATGCTACAACATTAACATAAGGTCCAACCTGATCCACTGGAACTGATACGACTCCCTTACTCGGTCTATGGTTGTCCTAGCAAGTGAGGAAATCAGTATTCTCACCATCTGTGCAATAATCGTCATTGTAATATTGTGCAGACTGAGAATTCCGCTGGTCAAAATAATTTGTAGAGTCCTGAGGGGGAGAGGGACGTCGTTCCTGAGACGACGCACCACGCCCTTTACCTCTGGACACTGACCGAGAATCTCCACAACCCCGTGGCTGTGATCCGCCGTAAGGCTGCAACAAAATCGGACAAATATTCTTAAAATGATCTTCCTCTTTACAATAGGCGCATTGATTAGGACCCAACAGAAATCGCGGAGCTGGAGATTCAGGTTTTTGCAACAGCTTCTGAAACTGTGGGGGCTGTTCAAATTGCAGCTGAGTAGAACGAGGAGGATAAGCCTGTTGCAGAAGAACCTTCGTTTTTAATTCTTTAGTTTTCTTCTCCGCTTTTTCCTTATCTTCCTTTTCCCTATTCTCATAATATTGAGCAGTAGCTAATATCTGGGCAGTTGAAGAAACAGCCCATGCACTCTCAGATTGATTCAATTTATGCGATAATTCTGGAAGTAAATTAAAAACGAATTTATCTACAAATAATCGCTGTCCACCTTCAGTACTCATATCTTGACCACTATGGTCGATGAAAGTCTCTTCGAAACGAGTAAAGAAATCGGAGACGCTTTCATCAATCTTTTGTTTGCACGCTGCTAACTTATCACAGTTAACGCGTACAGCAGGCATCATCGTTTTCATAAGATCTATTATTCTACCGGGCAACTCCGTAATCAGATCATCAGGGTTGGCACCACCTACTTGTCCTGCATCCGCGGCTGTAATAACAGCCCAAGTACCACCTAAAGCTTGATCATGGTCTCGTCTACGAATTTTAGCACATAAAGCTTGTGGGACTACATTTCCCATAAGTAAATCAATATCTGCCAAATGTATAATACATGCATTAACAGTCTGAGACAATTCTTTATAATACCCAGCAGGATTCTTACGGGGGTCCGGTAAGGACTGCTTAAGTGCTAACACTTCTGATCTTTTCCATGGATCATGTACCCATATACGCTGAAAATTAGCGGGGACAGCTGGATTAGCGTTTGGGTCTGCCTCTCTCCATATTGGAGGAACTTCTTGCATAGGATATTGTGCCATTTTATGACGAACCGCAGGATCAGGCTCAAGAGAAGTTTGAGAGAAGAAGGAAGATCGGAAAGTAACAAGCTTCTGAACAGCAGATTCTACATCTGGACCCACAATAAGTCCCTTATCAAATTGATCCCGTATTTCGAATAAATCCTGAGGAGGTGAATCCAAGTCCATATCTTCCCACCCTTTAATAAGAGTGTTGCACATAATATTAAAGACATACCTCTGCGTAGGCGCATTCCATTGCAGAAAGGTGTCTAAAATATCACGCACACTATACTGTAAACTACTCGTGATCCAATTACGAGCAAGAGAATCTAACTTAGTCCGTTCTTCCAAATCTGGAATCTGGCTACGAGATTGTCTTCGAGATGAAGCAGGAGAAAAGAAAAGAGATCCAAGAAAAGGTGACAAAAGGAAAGAAACAGTTTCAACTAAACGGTGTCGAGCTGTAGGGGAATCTGATACTAGAACCAGGGCCGGCTCTAGGCTCATGGTGGCCCTGTGCTGGGAGCGTAGGTGGGGGCCCCGGAAGCGCGGGTCCAGACGGGGCGGAGCTCAGGAAGGTGACACTAGTTAAGCCAAGTAATTAGATATTTTAGCATGATTCACTTTCTCTTAATTTCCATTACATATGATTCTTAGATGGCAGCGACACCTCCTGTCCAAACGCACTCACCCCGACATACAAGGGTAGTACATTACACTGCTGGAGAGACGGACATGAGGAAAGATATTTGAATTCTCGGCCTTGGAATGGGCGGAAGGGGCTGGCATACATCATAGCTGTCATACCCTGCTCATAAATATTAATCAGGGATCAATGATGCTTTGCAATGTCAGCAACTTCTGTAACATGTCAATTACACGAAGATATCATGACAAATGTTGGACAAATATTATGTGATGTAGAATGTATAAAGAAATGCCAATAACGATATGTTTAAAAAAGGAGAATGGGACGTGTCCTGGTACCTCTTGAAAGGTAAGGGCTAGAAAGAAAGGTGAATTGGTTCCAAGTTCAGAGTGACAAGACCGTGGGAGCAAGCTCTGTCTGTTGAGGCTGAGAGGGACAAGTGGAAGTCTTTTTGAGGCATTGTCACAGTATTGTTCTTCTTCTTCCAGGACCTGGTGGAGTTACAATGGTGTGTTTGAGCGAAGTGCACCGTTTGTAGCAACAGACAAATTAAAATCCGTATTTTTGCTTACGTTGCTGCAAGTGTGTTTGAAAATAGTTTATGTGCTCCCCCCGACATGAATTCATTGCAGTCAGGGGGGAGAGCTCCCATAAACTGCCAGGACGCATATTCGAATCCAGGTGCCAACTTAACACATCATGTTGATAAAGAGTATTATTATTTAAGCACTATTATGTAACCACTATTATTTAAAGGCATAGAAGCAGTTTTTATTTATTTATGGTGTGCGTTTTATGACAGTAAATGCTATCAACAATATTATTGTTACTAAATCCACTTTGTGGAAAACACAATTCAAAACACAAAAAAGTAAATCTCAAAAAAGGGTCACTTTTTGTTGAAGTGGCAAAGCAGTATTTCTGAAAATAATAATTTGCCACATCTAATAAGACCACCATTATACATGTACAGTCTGAAGGAACAGAAAATCTTGTTCACAAAAATGAATGGCATCAGAAATTCCTTTCTCTATGCCTACAGACACATGCCCTGCAAGACCATCTAAGATCAAGGGAGAACCAAAACAGCACAATCCCATTTTAAACACCCGTTCCTCCAAATCTTACTTGAGAAACTAAAGGTCCTTCTGTCAGAGATACAACATAAAACAGTACCTCACATTATAAAGAACCAAGTACGAAGTCACAAGGGATGCAAACAATCTGCGCTTTTAATGTAACCGATCAGTGGAAAACCTGTTCAATACTATCACCAGCCAAACTGAGCAACAAAAGATGGGACAACATAGAGCACCTGACAACAACGTCAGCCCTTCTTACTGCCGTTTATACAACATCAGACCACATATTATTTCAAAAAGCCTCCTGTCACTATATTCCTAATCCCTGCCAGGGGGCCGCCACTCCAGTGATCCTTCCGATCCGATCCAGTGGCGTAACGAAACTTGAGGGGGCCCCCCTGCAAGGTTCATCCAGGGCCCCCCCCCCACGCTAGTCCCTGTCAGGAGCTCTCAGGCCAGAGTCCCGCCACCCAGGACAGTGCCGGACGGGGCCCCCTGGAGCTTGGGGTTCCCTGCACCAGGGGGTCTGTGGGGGCTATCATTACGCCACTGATATGGGTGCAACTTTGGTACCATCTATAGAACAGAAGCCAGCTTGAGATGAGTAGAGGAAGTTACTTCTGTTAAGGTGAATCATTGTCAATAAACTTCCTTTTCTAGAACTTTTATAGCCAACAGAAGCGAGATAGATGGGAAGTGAGCATGAGGAGTTTCTTGAAAGGCACTTCATGCAGCAGAACAACAAGGGCTTGTTTTCATTTTTAAGGTCCTAAGGCAGAACTTAATGCTAATTTTCTAAAGTTTTAGGTTTGCTGGACACAACGCAGTGCAAAAGATAGAGCTGCCTTCTGGCAGAACCAATTCCCAAGCTGAAAACTCAAAAAAGTTCCCTCAAGATGGCCACCATTACCCATGATCCACCATAAAAAGGAGGAACATACAAATCACTTCCTGTAACATACCACGCCAAATGAGACAAGAAAGACAGGAAACAGTCAACCGCCATGCCCGGGTGGGAGGGCGGGACTCAGGACTGCATCTAGGAAGACCAGGACTCGGAGTAAGGAAGATTACTGGCAAATAATCGTGGCATTATAGTGAACAAAGATCTCGGACCTGGTTACAAGGTTCCTCCTGACAGCTGCCACAATACTGTCTGTAAGATGCAAAATGTGAGTCAGGCAAGGGTTAAGGGGATCTTGCTCCAGTAATCAAGATGGTGATTTCTACAAAGAGTTGTGTTTTCAGCGAGGGACACTAAGTTTAAATAAGACAACGCAGACACTGAGTTTAGAGCAGGCACAGCTAAACATGAAAGCAAAGAAAGAGCTGTCCATGCGTTTTTGTTCTACAGAACAATGTACATAATCCAATTCTGCAAAGGTGATGAGAAACAAAACGCTCCGGCATAAACCAGAGCAGATTTTTGTTAATGGTGTTATTTACTTATAAACAATTAGTTTGAAAAGACCACATTTGAAAAGACAAGACATACACTTAATAATTTTACTGAAAATACTAAAAAAAAAAAATAGATGGAAGCATTCCTTTTTTAAACCAACACCCAATGGAGAGAATGTGCAGAGATAATAAAACAGGTGTTAAATCAAACCAGAGAACTTTATTCGCTTAGTGGCGTAGTAACGAAAATGTGACGCAATTCCAAATCCAATACAATGGGGCGTTGGCGTGTACAGTGGAGAAGTGTGGCTCAATGATTAGAGCGGCAGACCCTGATGCAGAGGTCTAGCCTGGGACCAGGGTTCAATTCCCCGCCTCGGTGGGTCTTGGGCTCTAAATTCCACGGACCTGATAATTCTCACCTCTGTGCCTATTCCAATCATTGAATCCCACTCTGCAACTCTGGGCAATAGCTTGCTTAATCTCCACAATGGCCCCCACAACGCTAAGGATGCCTGGCCTCCACCTTGGGGGTGCCCAGGAGTGGAAGCCTCACAGGGAAAGCCAGGATGGGTTCCACAGCGGTATTCGTACGAGCGCTTTGAGACCCTTGCGGGTGAGTAGTGCGCTATACAAGTATCAATTTACAATTTTTACAATTTACATGGACGACAAGTATAATGTCATGGAAATGTCAACTCTATTTCTGCATACTTTTAAATAGAAACTGCGTGCTCAATCAGTGCCTAGCATGGCGTCCAGGCAGGCTAGAAGCCCATCTCATTTGTCTGCGAGTCAAAATGGCCATTGCGATTTAGTGCCATAAAACCACCCCAAACAAATACATTGGGTGTTCTGTTGATTGAAGCAAGGCATGGTGGGCAATTTGTAATGGCATCCAAATAATGACAAGAATGGATTGCATGACTTAAACTGAGTAGAAAAAAAACGACAAATGCTTTGTTCAATTTCAATGCTATCTAAAAGAATTCAAAGGTGCTCGAGGTCTAAAAAAAAAAAATCGGTTTCTTTGCTTTACATTCAGAGTGAACTAAATGTGTTTTTCAAGGTGGTTATGAAATATATTTGTCTAACGTTTTTAAATGTTTAAGTGTACCCTTACAGGCACTCTTCACCAATACAGCTTAAAATTGCTGATAAATAAAAAAATGTTTTTAAAGTAATGGCAAAGCCAATAAGTCAGACATGCATTTTCAGTTCTAGGCAAACCTATTGCCTTTCCTTGATATTTTACTGGAGGATGGCTAGAGGGCCTCGGTCAGTGCTTAATATGAGCTGGTGGTCAGCTGCCACATGGTCACATTGTTTCTGAAATGTAAAGATGAGCAGAACAATAGTTGATTATTAATTCAATATACATTAAAAACAACTAATACCTGACACCCAAGCCATCCTTATAGCTTCAGGGGCCTCAAACATTTTGAATTGTAACACTTGTAGCGGTGTGATTGTTATTAGTTGTGTAAGTACTGCTTTTGGCAGTGCTGTTAGTGGCAATGTGTGGTGCAAGCTGCTATGGCCTCTTGACAAGGGTCCTTGCACTTATGTTTTATACAAATTAAGCACTGCTCGGGATAGCATGGGGTCTTGCTGCAGCCAAGGCGTGCCTCCTCCACTGGATCACCTGCCCATCGAGACAGGTCATGTGGGTGGGGGTGCAGGAGGAGTGGTGGCCTGTCACAGACCTGTAACAGAACCACCACTTTTAACTGCAGAATTCTATGACCCAAGACTTACCCTTGAGAGAGTGCTATTGGTAGTGTGTGATTGATGGTTGGTTAGGGGTGGGAGAGTGCTGTCAATAGCGTGATTGCTACTCTGTTGGGGTTTGAGAATGGTTCTGATATTGTGTCTGAAGGGTGTGAGCGTTATCATTTTAATGTGACTGCTAATCTGTGAGGGGCATGAGTTCTGTTGGTACTTTGGGACCTTTAGCTTGTGAGGGTGCGAGAGTGCTCCTGGTAGTATGTGACAACCTCTCTGTGATAGGTGCGAAAGTGCTTCCATTTGACTACTTTGTGAGTCGTGTGAGAGTGCTGTTGGTAGTGTGAGACTGCTATCCAGTGAGGGGTGTGAGAGTTGTTAGGAGTGTATGGCTGCTAGCTTTTGAAGCGTGTGAAAGTGAGCAGTGTTGGTTGGAAAGTCTGTGGTGAAGAGTATGAGAGCTTTTCCAATGGTGTGTGAAAGCTAGTGTGTGAGGGGTGTAAGTGCGTCCATTAGTGTGTGATCTCCTGTCTGTGATGGGTGTGAAAGTACTGTTGGCCGAGTGATACTGCTTCTCTGAAAGGTGTGAAAGTGTTGTTGAGAGTGTTTGACAGATTAGAGGGTGAGTGAGTGACAGTCTATGGGTGTTTCAAACGTACTGTTTGTAGCGTGACAGCCACTGTTTGGAGTATGCAAGTAGTGCTGTAAGTTAAAACTGCTAGTCTGTGAGTGGCGTGAGTGTTATCACTAGTGTGAGATTGCAGGGATAAAACTTGGAGACCATTTCAAACCTGCCATGTTAGCCTACACTGGCTCCAACAAGATTAAAATGTTCATACTCGCTCACACAGTCTAATTGTAAACCGGAGCACACGCCGCAGACTTGTAGGCCACCGGGACAGGAGTGGGACGGATTTGACCGCACCTTTGAATTTTCACAGGCTTGACCTGCGATTCCCATTCGTCACCCACGGGCTGACGGGATTGCCTGGATGCCCAGAGGGGGCGGCCGGGGTTTAAATACAGAGGCAACCCTGCTTGAATTAACTCTGTTCCCTGGCGCCCCTGACTGATGCTGCCCACCTAGACAGCCCAGTCTCCTGGCTATTTTTGACCACCCACCGATCCTCACACATGCCAGCTCATTAGGCAGAGGGGGGAGTTATGTTGATGTGGCTCCGGTGCGAAAGTCGACTCGTCACTCGGGTCAACAAGTAAATGCACGAGCCCACGAGATATTATAAAGGCGCAAAGTTCGTACTTACAAAAGCTCTTGCAGGCAAAGTTATTCTCCATTTTCGGACAAAAGAGGGACTCCTCGCCACCATGGACAACTCCCTCCTTCCTCGGCTCGGACAGTAACATACACCTGCAGCTTCCATGACCGTCATGTTTATGCGCACTCATAATTATACTGAGCATGACATACATATGCTCACACACTGCTAACAGAGTGCTTGCTAACTCACCAGCAGCCCCACCCACCCTGAAGACGCACAGTCACGGCTCACGCAATCTGACGCTGAGACATCTTGTGTGCACCATAAGAGACTGCCGCCTCAGAGGCCATTTACTTAATTAAGAGGTCAGGCATGCGCCGCCGTCGTGCGCACGATTTTACTAGTGAGGGGGCCCCTGGAGCACGGCCCGGCCCCCCGCAACGTGGCCCGGGGGCTGCAGGGGCCTCCTGTGTTACTCCTTTGGTCGTGCACGCACGTACAATTTAATTAAATGGCCGTTTGCGCACCATGGCCGTGCTCACCATTAAATTCCGTCGCTGAGTGAGGGGGTCACTGGAGCGAGGGGGCCCCTGAACTGAAGCAGGGGCAAGAGGCCTGCCGCGCAATGCGGGGGCTGCGGGGGCCTGTGTTACGCCCCTGATCCGATCCTCGTCGTGGCGGCCCCTGGGGTTTGGCGGCCCTGTGCAGGTGCACAGTTTGCACATGCCTAGGGCCGGCCCTGCTAGAACAGGAGACAACGTATTCTGTAAAACAGGAGAAGAACCAGTAGCAAAAGAAGGTAAAGGAGACTGAGGCACAGGAGTTTGGGGTACAGAAGTCGGTGGCAAAGGGGGTGGAGGTGGAATCACAGGAAGAGGCAACTGTGGATAGAACCAGAACAGCTGGATTAACAACAGGTTGTAATGGTGGTGCATTAGCGCCTAACACATAAGGTGGAGGTAACGTCAAAAGATGGGACACGAAAGGATCTTCGTCAGAACCCTTACTCTTTGAGGCAGTAGGTAACACAGGATAACATCTGTCTATTGCCATACGATGCTGTCTTTCCGAAACCTCAACCATCTGATCAGCTTCGTCATTTTTTAAATTTTTTTTAAAATTTTCAAAACCTTTATTTCAAAACAGTGCACACAGCTATTTAGCCTTACATCCCTGAGGCGAGGCAGCAAAACGGAGCAAAGTAAGTCAAAGCGCAAAAATCAGTACATCAGAACGAATGAAGGTTAATTTAGAATTTTTAAAACAGATGTGAGAAGGAGAAAAAGGAAGGAAGAAGCGCCGAAACTGGCGCAAAGAAGAAGGCAATGGAAGTTAAAGTACAGTGAGGCGTAGTGAAGTTGCCGGGAAAGCACAGTGAACACAGTAATAATCAGTGCAATAGAAGAACTGGGAATGTAGGGGGAGGGAAACACAGGATATCAGTGTAGAAAATCTCCAGTTGGAGTCATAGGCTACGGTGATAAGTGTTCTTCCTGTGGAGCGGAATCCGGAGGTACGCAAATGTCCCCCCTGTACTCGTTCCAAGCCCCCCATATTTTCTGCCACTTTTTAGGTTTACCCCTGGCAACGTACACAGTCTTTTCCCGGAACATACACCAATCCATGTTGGCCTTCCATTGTACAATCTTCGGAGCCGTTGTAGCCCCCCACATCTGTGCGATGTCCCGTTTCGCAACCATATTACCCAGGGTCACCCATTGGGTCTGGGCCACGGTATGGTCTGTCGGACCCCATATATTCAGGAGGCATCTCCTGGCTTCCGCATGCATTTCCACCCCAGTCACCTCGCTCATAATTGAGTGCACACGTCGCCAGTAAGAAGCTATTGCAGCACACTCCCATATAATGTGCATGAATGTGGCGAGGGCACCACAGCCGCGCCTGCAGAGGCCATCAACAGAGTGTCCCATATGCACAAGTCTGGGGCCAGTGACATAGACTCTATGCAAGATTTTGAGCTGCACCAGCCGGAGACGGGAAGAGATAGCGACCTCCTTAGGGGAAGATACCGCACTCTGCCAATCTTCGTCGTCAATCTCTATCCCGTCTTGCACCCACTGGTCCCTCACTCCCAGGAGGAGGTCTGTACGGACGTTGATAAGCTTCTTATAGGACAATGAAATGGCACTATCTGGCATGTGGCCATCTAACACCCTATCCTCCAAGGGAGAACTGTCGGGAATCGCCTCACCCTCTGGCATGGCGGACAGTAGCGCATGTCTCAGCTCAGCATACCGGAAAAATTCCGTTCCCCCCAGCTGAAACTCTGCCTGTAACTGAGCAAAAGATTTCACCTCGCCACGCAGTAACATGCCCTCCACCCTGGAGATGCCAATCAGGTCCCACTTATCAAAACCCCTGGTATGCCACAGTCTACCCAATATGTCCGAGTCGTAAAGTGGGGTCGCCTTTGTGAGCCTGTCTTTCCAACCCTGTGCCTTTGTAACCGCCCTCCAAATATGGACGGCGGTTTTCGTTGGACCAGACATCCGCTTGTCAAGAGACCTCGAGTAGAGTGCCCTATGATACTTCCCTTCACCCAACAGCCACCGATCCATGGCATACCCCGGATTGTCCACTGGACCATATAGACCATGATTAATGGCCGCTAGCTGGGAGGCCCAATAGTACCTCCGCACATCAGGCAACGCTATCCCCCCATCGTACCACGGTAGCGTAAGCTTCGTGATAGCGATGCGAGGGCGACCATCCCACAGCAGGGCGCGTTGTAGGCTCTCGATCTCACCGAAGTATCGGGCTGGGACCGGATCTTGAGTGTTTTGGAGGGCGTAAAGGAACCTGGGCAAGGACATCATTTTAAACAACGCCGCGCGCCCAAGCAAAGAGAGCGGGAGTTTACGCCACCCCTCCACGTCACGCCGAAGGCGGAGAAGAGGGGGAAGCAAGTTATGCTCATAGCGCGCTATGGAGTTGGTGGAGATGTAAATCCCTAAATATTTGAAGCCCTGGCTCGCCACTCGTATGCCGCAGCCTCTCGGGAGGCGAGGCGTTCCCCCGTTCAGGACGTACAAATGCGACTTAGACCAGTTAATAACTAGACCGGAGTACTGACCAAAAAGTCGCAGCACGTCACAGGCCACAATGAGGGACTTGCAGGGGGAAGTGAGGTATAGAAGAATATCATCTGCATACAGTGATACTCGGTCCTCGAAATCCGGGGACCACCGAATACCATGCAGGTCGGGGTGGCCGCATAACCAGGCCGCCAACGGTTCGAGTGCAAGAGCGAACAGGAGAGGCGACAAAGGACAGCCCTGCCTGGTGCCCCTCTGAAGAACAAAGGATGCTGAAACTCGACTGTTGACATCTACATTAGCCAACGGACCAGCGTATAGGAGTTTGACCCACCCTACAAATTCCGGACCAAAACCGAGCTTCGCCAACACTGCCCACAGGTAACTCCATTCAAGGGAGTCAAAAGCCATCGTGGCATCCAACGATGCCAGGACAGCCGGCTCCTCAAGCGTATGGGCCCTGGCCAGGGCACCGTGAAGTCTACGTAGGTTAAGAGCAGTGTTGCGGTGTGGAATAAAGCCCGACTGGTCCGGATGCACTAAGTCGCCAATGACGCCAATCAAACGGTTGGCGAGCATTTTGGCTAGAATCTTAGGCTCTGCGTTTAACAGAGAAATGGGGCGATATGATCGGCACAAATCTCTTGGTTTCCCTTCCTTATGGATAATCACAATGGTGGCCAACCTCTGGTCGTGGGGAAGCATACCAGTCTCCCGCGCCTCCAGGAACATGTTCCGCAGGTGCGGGGAAACTACATCCGGCTTGATTTTATATAGCTCCACCGGAATACCGTTAGGGCCAGGCGCCTTACCAGATCTCAGAGAGCGAATTGCGAGTGCAACCTCGTCTGCAGTGATATCCCTGTCTAGATCGTCTCGATCCGCTTCCGACAGGCACGGAAGATCGATATCCGACAGGAGAGCGCCCGAGTCGGCTTCAGATCGGTCTGAGACCGAGGAGTAGACGCCACGGAAGTAATCCGAGAAGGACTCAGCGATTGCGCTCGGATCAGTAACCGACAATCCATCGTCTCCCAAGATCTCCGGGACAACGCGGCTGGCCCTCTCCTTCTTATCGAGCCAAGCTAGTAGCTTGCCCGCCTTGTCACCAACGTCGTAAATCCGTCCCTGCTGTTCCCTGCCCATAACGAGTGCAGCGTCGGTGGCAAGGTCTCGATACTCCGATTGCTTAAGGGAGAGATTATGTAACAGCTCGGGCTCAGGGCCCTCCTCCAATCGGGAGTCTAACTCCATAATCTCTGCCTCGATGCACACCATGTCGGCGTCCCTGTTCCTACGAGCTGCCGCTATGAGGGCGAATGCCTCACTCCGCAAGACCGTTTTAAACGCCTCCCATAAGGTGGCAGCCGATGCAACCGATCCCACGTTCTCAGCAAAGTAGAGTTCGATAGCCTTGGCCAAGAGACCACGCGTCTTTGGGTTTCGGAAGTACCACGGATTGACCACCACCGGTCGCTCCGTTATGACAATATTAAAATCGAATGAGACCCACAACGGGGAATGGTCCGAGATACCGCTCGCCAAAAATCGGGCCTCAGAGATCGCCGGTGCATGAGCAGCCAAGGCAAAAACGTAATCAATCCTCGAGAGGCTACCGTGTGCGCCAGAATGAAAGGAGTATTGGCTTTGGGTGGGATGGAGGAGTCTCCAGCAGTCAACTAACCCCATAGTATCAAGGAAAGTGGGCAGCCACATTTGCGAGCTACGGAGGTCTCTAGGCGGATGTCTGTCCAAGGATCCAGAGCAAACAGAATTAAAGTCACCCCCCACAACAAGCAACCCTGCTGGCAGATTCAAAATGGCGCTGCCAAGGTCCTGAAAGGTGTTATTTTTCAAACCCGGAGGAACATAAACCGAAACCAGTATCAAGACACGCCCCTCAAGACGGCTGCGTACTGCCCCCTCTCGTCCACAATAGTGGAGTCAATCTCAAACGGAAGGGACGTGCGCACCATAACACCCGCCCCCCGGGACCCCGAAGAGAACCCCGAATGTGCCACCATCTTGTAACCCTTCCTATTGAGCGCTCGGCACGTGTTCCCCACCAAGTGTGTCTCCTGCAAAAGAACAACATCAGGCATATGTTTTTTAAACAGTTGCAATACCACCCCCCTCTTAATACGATCACCCAAGCCATTGACATTCCAACTGAGAGCTTTCAGTGTCCTACCCCCCATCATCGTGTCTCAAGCCTTCACCAGCCCCCAGAGGCCCTACTGATACACGATACAAAGCAGAGCATACGAACCATTGCCTAAGAGAAAGAAGAAAGAAACAAAGAAAGCACACAAAACCAACCCCAACACCACCCCCCACCCTGCACCCCTGCAGCAGACTAAAAAGCCCCCCCAACCAGCAGTGTGCCTGCTGCCCCATAAACTAAGCTACAAAAAGACCCTAGAGGAGTAAGGAACCCCCTCAGTCCCCCCCTGCCACCCTCCATGTGAGAATAGGATATTCCCAGTAAAGTGCAGCAGCATTGGCATTTTCGGTCATAGTCAACGGGCACACCAACCGACAAAGGTAGTGCGAGAAGTATTATTCCTGAGGATCAGGGCCACCAGAGGCGCCTTCAGAATGTTCCTCCTGCTCCTCGCGCCGGTGCGGCAAAGTGTCCAGCCAGTCGCTCGCAGACTCAGGCATATCAAAAAACAGGGCGCGGCCATCACGTTCAATGCGCAGTTTAGCGGGGAACAACATAGAGTATTTCAGCCCCAAGTCTCTGAGGCGCCGCTTTACCCCCGCAAAACTCTGACGCTGTCTCTGAACAGCCCTGGTGAATTCCGGGTAAAAGTTCACATCTGCGTTTTGGAACTTGACAGGCCCATGTCGCCTTGAGGCCTGGAGGATCGCATCTCGATCTCTGAAGTTGAATACACGGGCGATGATGGGTCTCGGTGCGACTGCCGTCTTCGGAGGGCCGCCCGGTATTCTGTGGGCCCGCTCAACCGAAAGAAGTGACTGAGGCCTGCTGGAGCGAGATGGGTCTTAACCAAGTCCTCGACAAAGAGGTCAACGGCCGCTTCCTCCGCTCCCTCCGGCACCCCAATGATGCGAACATTCTGCCGCCTGGCACGTCCTTCAAAATCCTCCAGCCGCCTCGAAAACAAGTCATTAACCGACCTCAAGGTACGGACCTCCGCTTGCAGGTCCGAGACATCGGTCGTGAGGCTGGAGGCTTTAATATCGAGAGATTTCACTCGATCATTCGTTTTGCCCAGGTCTGCCCTGATCAAATTGAGATCGATAGCCAGGGTGTCCACCTTGTGTGTCAGGACCTCGTGCTGTTTATGCATCTCAGTCCTGATGCCAGCGATAGCCCCCATGATGTCGCGAAGAGTAGGTTCCGATCCCTCGGGTGAGCCCGCCCGTAGGGAGTCCTTAGATTGAGCGACCACAGTGGGCGAGGTCCTCTGCTGGGCGTACCGGTCGATCTTGTTGGTCTGAGGCTGGATCGTCTTCCTACTGGCCCGGTTCGCCGTCCTGTCGGGTTCACCCCTGCCAGCCATGTTGGGTCCGGGCAGAACAAAGGGCAGTGGGGCGATGTGGTTGTGAGCACTCAGATGGGCGCGGTGCGTAGCCTCCCCGAGTGCAAGTCAACAGTAGGCAACTCCGCGGCTACGTTCACTCCGCCAACAGAATCAGGAGGCGCTCACTCAGCATATCGGTCATGCTCTGCGTCGTCTCGACCGTCGGCCATCTCCGGGACAATGGCGCATCCCTGGCACAAAGATCAGCACGACGTAACTTCGCCAAGAAATGTCGGATTTAGAAACGGAAAGCGGGTCCCGTATCTACGACCACTCGCCAAGTGGAATCCACAACCGTGGATCAGGATTTCTCACAGGATATATGCGGAGGGTCGGAGGGTCTGCGGAGCTCCGAGCTTACGCGGCCATCTTGCTTGCCCGCGAAGCTCCTCCCCCAGCTTCGTAATTTTTAAACTGTTGGGCAGCCTGCAAGATAGTCATATTCTGCTCTTTCTTATCTTTCTTCATTTGCTTAATTTCTTTCTGTTTGGATTCTTTACGCCAGAGGCGGAAAGAGTCGAACATTGCCGGCCGGGCTTTTCTCTTAAATAGAATCGTTTCCAAATCGTCTAATATAGCAGGCTCAAAGGTGCCATTTTGTGGCCACCGTAAAACACCATCTTTTTTAGTATATCGAATCTATGTTTCATTAAAAACAATAGGACCTAAACCATGTTTTGAATAGAGCTCATAAGTGGGAGTTCCAACCGGAGGAATCGGACAATAATCCTCTAGCCGGGAATCCCTAGTAATGTAATGTAATGTATGTGGTCTTGTAAAGCGAACTGCTGCCCTGAGGCGTCGTGGCGCTGTAGACCGCTGGGGAACCCGTCCTGGCTATCCCTGTGAGATGGTCCCTACTGGGTATCTCCAAGGTGAAACCAGGCATCCCTGGCGAATGTGGGGGGCCGTTGTAGAGATGAGGCAAGCTAATGCCCAGAGTGTGATCCCTGGTTAGAGTAGGCACCGAGGCGAGAATTATCTAGTCCGCTGACCCTGGTCCACGACCCTGCCGCGTCGGGAATTGAACCCTGGTCCCGGGCCGTTCTCTGCTTCCAGGTCTGCTGCCTCTAACCAGTGAGCCACACCACTCCACTGTACAACCAAAACAACAAAATTTCTTAAACTTACTAAATCCAGGCATTTCGTAACGAACTGGACTACTTACAGACGTCAAGGGATTTTAGACAATATAGTCACAGCACAAACGTACTTACCCCTTGGCTTCGGTTAGTGCACTAATCGAGTAACAAAAACAAAAAATGGGCGCTACCCACGAATACTTAACTAAATGTTTTCTCACGCCAACAGATGTCCGTCTAACGTCTCGCAATACTAGTCATCACCAGGGGCCAAAGCAGGGTGACAGTCAGGGCAGCAGTCGTCAGCAGCTGTCGGGAAGGAGTAGCTGCGCTTCAAAAGACCTTCTGTCCACTTCAACATACAGGGGTCGCTCACGTGGCTCGCGAAATCCTCCGGAACTTTCTTGCGAAGCTCCTCACGACCCTTGGGCAAAACTACTACCACTGAAGCCGCCCACAATTGAAGAACCTGACCTTATGGGCCAGGCGGCGCAGGGCACGCCTAAGATCTCCGAGTTCACCTGCTTTGGCAGACAGAGACACGTGACACTCTATTAGGCGTAGAAAAGCAGATTTATTAGCTGCAGCTAAGCACAGTGGTCCTGTAAGTACACCAAATGGTAGGTTATCAGGAGACAGCCACTTCATTCCGTGGCGCACAGTCTATTATACTACACAAGTTTAAAATGCCAACTCCCAAAACAAACAAAACTGACAAATAGGAATAGTTTGAAAACAAGCTATCGAATGTCTGAAAACACACCCTCCTTTCAGACCCTGTGTGCTTTCCTCCCCTCAAGTTAATCAACACTAGTGCCCGTAATTCAATTTGCAGGTAGTAGAACATGTTTGAATGCTTCAAAGGACAGTCTATGTACCAGGGGAACACACGAAGAGAATAGCGAAGGTCAGTTAAACAAGATAGAGTCGAAAAGAATGGTGGGACCCAAACAGTGGAGTAAGACATGGATTAATCAGTCTAGACATGTATTTGCAAAACTCGGGAAACCCTGACATCGGTTTCGTAAACATGGGTAGGAGTTACTCTTTAACGGGAGAGACACGTAGCAGCTGAAAAGACAAAAACATCACGTTCACCACGTCCGCCCTGCTGCCTGAGTGAGGCAACACAAAATGGCGGTTAAACACAAAATGGCGGCTAAATACGAAGCGAAGTCGAAAACCACGTAACCTCAGATCGCTATGAGGACTGGCGCCGGCGTGCAGCTGACGTTGCTCCCCTTGGGCTGCTGGGAGTTGTAGGCGGTTGCTGTGTGGTACCGCAAAGCCGTTTCCCTCACGGCGTGATTAGCAGGTAAGGAAGCTATTCCCCTCACGGCAGGACACAATGCAGCTTATGGGCAGCCGTTCCCCTCACGGCGAATCGATGGATTACTAGCTTGAGTTTGAATGATAATTTTTACCCCTACACTATCCAACACTTACCCTACTTCAACAACCCATTTGGAGTTAGATTAGTAATTTTTACCTCTACACTATCTAACACTTACCCTACTTCAACACCGCCCTGGAGTTAGAATAGTAATTTTTACCCCTACACTATCCAACACTTACCTTACTGCAACACCACCTTGGAGTTAGAATAGTATTTTGTCTCCTACACTATATAACATTTATCCTACTTCAACACCCAACTGGTGCTAGAATAGTCATTTTAATCTCTACACTATCCAACACTTACCGTACTACAACACCCTCATAAGCCAAGTCTCTTGGAAAGGATTTCTAGTTAAGTTTCTTTGGCCATGCCCGGTTTTGATGCCCCTCACCCTTCATCAATCAATCAATAAAATGGGATTTATAAAGTGCTGTTTATCCCCAGCGTGAGGGTCACGAGGTGCTGGGAAGTGGGATTGTTTGCTGCTTTGCTCTATGTGTTGAATAGCCATTTTTTCATTTTTTTCCTAAACTTTACAAGTGCTGTAGCAGACCATCCAGGGAAACTGTTTATGAAAAAAGGATGGCTTTTGTAGTGCATCACGTTGCAGCGTAGCTTATTGTTTTACTGTACACTTGTACACTACGCAATGTGGAACTGTTTACTCGGTTCTGCTAATTATTTTGTTAGAGTATACGATTTATAGGAGTAAGAGTTTATGTGTACTTTCTGGAGTGCGGCTGCTAGTGCTTAATTTGAGCTGGTGGTTTCCCGTGCTCGGCAAAGGAACTTAATAGTCAACACTGGTACTTATAGCGCAAAGTCGACCCAAAGGTATTGGAGCGCTTTGCATGTACGCTAGTTAAGGACACATTCATTTTTTGTAGGCACAGGGTGATTAAGTGTTTTGCCCAGTATCAAAGGATGTTGAGACTACGCCGAGACTTGACCCTGGTTCCCCCAGCTCCAAAGTGGGCAGCTCCGACTGTTACGCTACACCCTCTCCCCACTTGTAGGGTTTCATGGTTAGTAAAATGTACAGGAATTTATATATATTTATATATAGTAGCTAGGTTTATTGTGGGCGGCGCTAATAGGAGAAATGGGCTGGTGCTAGCTGCCTCCTGATGAGAACCCCGGCAAATTAACCATGGGTGGCCAATATTTTCCATCCACAGATACTTCCTTGTACCAAAGGTACTGTTGATGCTGGAATACATGAGGATGACACAGATTAGTCTGAAGTCTTTTCGCTAGTGTGAGGTCTTAGGCCTGCTTCACTTCTCAGAAGAATCAAGCAAGAGATTGCCATGTAGGTTGACTCTCCAAAGGCATCTTGGCTAGTGAATATATATCCAGAGTGGCCACCTGAGCTCACCACCTAATAAGCTGCATCTTCATTTCTACTATTTTCCCTTTCCCACACTTAACGTCTTCTACCTGTACTTCAACACGCTTATCCACTACATTGAATACCTTTACTTCATCCCCTTTATCCTATCCCTAAACCTTTAACAAAGTTAACCACGTCTTGATTTAATTTTATTCATTAATAATAACCCTCATGCGCATCATAAAATGAATTACCCTAAATGCATAAATGTAGTCAAATAATGTTACCTTACTCGAACACTAGCCCCAACACCAGCCATAAAGTAAAGTAAATGAATTTAAATTACTTGTTATTGCTATACCAATTCTACACCCATTTTTAAATAGTTTAAATGTAAAACAATATATATCCATGCTCTAATCTTAATGTTAACCCTGTACACTGTTAACACTTCAAATTAAATTAACATACTGTATTTTGTGTAAACACCAACAAATATTGAAACAGCAAGCCTATAATACATCCCCACCTCCCTCAAAAGGTACTCATTTTTTGTCCATATCCAACCATATTCATCTTGTTGGTGTGCACATCCACTGCTCCCGCCGTTCCCAGAGAGCAATCCAACTGATCAAAGTTAATTTATTAAATTGTGAAAATGCACCACCATATTATAGTTTCCAAAAAAGACCTAGTCCATCAATCAAGTTTCATGTCCATAAATTGCTTTAAACTTCACAATTTTTTATTTTATTTTTTTTAAATCAGCCAGCGCGTTTCGTCCACCTCCGTGGACTTCGTCAGGGCGTAGTCAGTGTCGAGATTCTTCAGTACATCTGGTCGTACTTTTAAAGGTGTCAAAATTGTACAGCCCAGCCATATTTATATGTCCACATTCATTTCCTCCGGCCAAACCAAGGTAATAAGTGGATGGGTCTTGTAACCGAGCCTTATCGGTCTATGTAATGTTCCCCGTCGCTTTTAATAAAGTTTCTTTGCTTAAATTCCAGACCCCAGAGGTCAAATTTGCTCATGGGCAATAAACCGTTACAAACTGGAGTATTGTCATGGCGGTCAGAGTTACTTCAGTTACTACGTCTTTTTTGGAAACTATTCTATGGTCGTGCATTTTCACAACTGGGAAAAAAAATACTGTATTTTGTGTCCTGGTCTATTTGAAGGGCAAACATGAGTGCAGCTCAGACCTTTTCCAGTTACCATCTGTAAAGTGGCAGTGCCAACCCCGCCCTTGGTAAGCGCACACCGCATCTGTGACACCTCCCCGCCTCCAATCCCATTCTAATATTTGTGTTTTGCAGGATTAAATGCATTGTAAATTGTATTTGTGTAGTGCTTACTACCCCTGACAAGACTTTAGAGTTGTTAGACCTGGCACCTTGGCGTGAGTCTCCCTTCCCCTTTTTGCTGATGTTTCTCCGATGTTTTGCTGGTTTTCCGATACTCAGGGCACTGCGCCACGGCTGACCCGTGCCGCAGTGCAAGTGCTCCCTACTGTAAATTGTACATGCGATTGGTATCCATGATTGGTACATTGGATTTACTGTTAGTCCCTAGTAAAGTGCACTAGGAGTGCCGGGGCTTGTAGATGCCAATACTGCTGGTGGGCCTGCAGCGCTGGTTGCGCCACCCACCGAAGCAGCCGTAAAGATGTGTCTGGGAACTGCGACCGCAGAACCCGCGTGCGGTCTCGTACCGTCACGCTAGCTGGGCAAGTGCACCCACTTGCCAGCCCGACCCTTCCCTTGACTACATATTAGTCACCCCTATGGTAGGCCTGCGGGCAGGGTGCGTTGTAGGTGCAAGGTAGGACAAGCCCTGAAGTGTGTGGCCGTCCTAGTAGTGACTTACAACCAAAACCGTATTTCACTATGGAAGGCTACCTGCTCCATTAGGACAGACTGAGCTGCTGGAGTTATTACACCCTATAATCCCAGCAGGCTCAAGGAGCATGGTAGCGCGTCGTGTTTAGTATGCCTGAACTCAGGATGATAAAATATTTCTTTTAGTAAAGTTTATTTTAGTATCCTGGGTTTGCAAATGCTACTTTTAGAAAGTTAGCATTTGCTTGCCTAACCATTTCAGCCCGCCTCTGCTGGTATGTGTATCTGACTGTCTGGGACGTGTGAGTGACAGGGCTGGGAGGATGACAGGTGGTGAATGCGCAGATTACACCTTAGTGGGAGGTAGGAGTGGCTCTTGACTCTGGATCTTGCTGTGCTCTGCCACCACAATGCTGGCTCCACCCTCCTGGGGAGCGTCGGATGATGTAGCCGACACCTGGCCCAGGAAGGGCGAAGCCCCATCAACAAGGTACTCTGGCTGCCCCTGTCCGCACAATGCTGGCTCCACCTCCTGTGGGGCGTCTGATGCGCCTGCCCCTCACACTGAAAGCAGAAGCCGGAGTACACCTGCCAGGGTACTCAAGGACTGAGAGTGGCTATGCAAAGGCCCCCCTGGCCTGCGAGAACAAAAGAAATGCCATATAAAAGAAGGAGCCCTGCTCCTTGAGAATTAGATCCTGTTTGGGCTACAGAAGGAACTCTGCCCAACGAGAAGGACCGGGAAGGACAAGGAAGAGTGCTGTCTCTTGCCTGTGTCTGGTGCCTTGCTGCCGAAGGAGAGGGAAAAAGGAAAGACTACGAAAAGACTTTTGCTTTACAAGACTTTGTGCCAAACTCTGCTAAAAGATCTCCAAGGGCTTGAAACTGAACTTGCCCCCTGACCAGCGCCCCAGGACCAGTGGGCGCTACACCCTGAAGAAAGCAACTGCGTGTGCTGCTCATCGCTGCAGTACCGACGGAGGAATCTCCTCCAAGGCAACGACATCCACCTGACCACCGTGACCGGGGCCCAAAGCAACCGCGAAAGCAAAGTGAGGCCCAGCCGCCGCTGGCCCGAACACCGTGACCGCAACTGCACCGGGAGCCCGAGAGCAAAGCGAAGGAGGTCCGAGCTCTCGAGTTGACTGCGCAACGAGCAGCCAATCCACTTGCAAAGACCCTGTGAGAACCCCCAGGGTCGGTAACTGGCCCGATAGCTCAGCTGTGAGCGCACAGCTGCACCGGCACTTGGCTGGGTACGTCCTGCACTTGAGGACCGTACTGCCACTTGCCGCCACCACGCAACCGCCGCCTCCAGGGTCGGAGCGGACGACGAGGAGAGGACCCTGCTGCCACAGAACACCGCTGCCCCGGATGACCCGTGAACTGCTCGGCTGAGAGCCGCAACGAACAGCGACCCCGGGAAGGCAACGCGACGTGGGACAGATCCCCTGGGAGCCGCCTGCTCCACAAGAACTTTGTTTAACTAGGGCAGAAGGCCCTAAAAGAACTCTTATTGCTCGAAAGAACTGTGGCAACTTGAACTAAGTAACTTGGAACCGCTACTTGAAAGTCTGATAACTGTATTCATAAGCCTGCTTGAATTCTATATAAAGATATATATTTTTACAGAATACAGTCTGGTCTCATTGTGTGGTGGGTTGGTTGTGACGGTGTAATATTGCAAGTGTTTAACCCTATGTGCCCCAAAGATTAGCCTACGACTGCTTAAGCCACACTACCTAGAGGGTAAGCAGAGGTTGTCTGGAAGGTAACCCTCAGCCCTGACGAGGAAGAGAGAGTCCCTGCTTGTCGCTAGTGTTGCACTGCGTCAACTAGAGCCTCCCCCTTCCTACATTGGACGCAGCGGTGAGGATTTTCGAATTTACACTTGCGGTATCTATACCTTAGCTTCTGACCATTGCACAGTGATTTCAGTCCAGTTACTTAGCCACAGACTTTGCTTTTCGCTGAAAGAAGATTCCGAGTGTAAGAACCATGCCGGGCACGAAGAGCCTGGATGGAGCGGAGTCCACGACCTCTGAGGTGTTGGAGGTGGAGTGGGACGCCGCAAAACTGGACAAATACTCAAAGACGGAGCTGAAGTTTTTCTGTAAGAAACTCAAAGTTCCGCACGCTGGTTGCAAGAATAAGCCAGAATTCTACAAGGCCCTGAAAGCCTGGATAGAGTCCAGAAAGGCCCCGCAGGATCAAGATGCCCTCGCGGAGCAAGATGCGACTGAAGAGCAGAATGCACCTATGGATCTGGTGGATCTCGAAAGGCAAGACAGCGTGCACAGCTTTGGTAAAGGCCTGTCGCCAGAGGAGCTGGCAGACAGGAAGGAAACAAGGAATCACGAAAGAAAGCTGGCAGAATTGAAAATCCAACTGGAGATTGAAACAAAAAGAATGGCGCTGGAAGAGCGAAAGCACCAAATGGATTATGAAGTGAAAATGAGGGAGATAAGTCTCAAGGAGAGAGACTTGGATCGTCCTCCCTCTGGTGGCAGCACATCGCCAGTGCAGGTAGAGTCAAGAGTGCACATCCCGAAGGACGTAGTTAAGGAGTTCTTTAAGGGGGATGACATAGGACAGTGGTTTAGGGCATACGAGGTAGCCATGTCCTCCCACCGGGTCCCTGACAAGGATTGGGGAGCGGGGTTGTGGGGAAGGTTCCTTAGTGAAGGGCGAGATACCTTGCTAGATTTGCCCGTTGAGAAACAGAGATCCTATTCCCACATGAAAGAAGCTTTAATGCGCAGGTACGGGCTTACCCCTGAAATGTATAGACAGAAGTTTAGGGGATGTACTAAGCGGCCTGGGAATACGTATGTGGAGTATGTGACTTATTTTTGCAGAGCACTGGATGGTTGGGTGAAGGGTAGCAAAGTGAATGATTTTCAAGGTCTCTTTGATTTAATTGCATGGGAGCACTTGTCTGATCACTGTTTTCCTGAGTTACGCCAACACCTGATCGATAGCAAGCTGTCCAACCCGAGGAAGCTTGCTGAGGAGGCGGACCGCTGGCTCAGCACCAGGGTCCACAAGGGTCCCGTGGGAGACTCCGCCAAGAGTGGGTAGGGTCCCCAGCAGAAGAGTGGGGGGGACAAGGGGGGAAAACAGAAAGGGTTCCAAAAAGGCCCCCAAAGTAGTTCCCCGGGGAACCAGCAGCAAGGTTCTCAGCCTCCCCCACCCCCAAAGCAGAATGGGGCCCCGACAGGTAAACCTGTTCCAAAGGGGCCCTTCAATTGTTACAAATGTGGCGAGCCTGGGCACATATCCAGTGACCCCAAGTGTCGCCTGTTTGGAAAACCGGCACCCACTGGTGCTCCGCCCCGTCAAGTGACTAGTGTTCACTTAGGAGAAGAAGTGATGGTCCCGGGGGGTGGAGATCCCGTTCAGATGACCCTAGTCTCGCTAGGAGACAGTGAGATGATCCCTACGAACTACCTGCCCTCTAACACTAAGAAATATGGGCAGGTGGTGATCATCAATGGCAAGGAAGCTGAGGCTCTTCGAGACACAGGAGCCAGTGTGACTGCAGTGAGGCAGCACCTGGTGTCTCAAGAGCAGGTTGTACCCCATGCCTACTGTAGGGTTATCAACGCTGATAATTCTGAGAGTCAGTGTCCGATGGCTCAAGTTCCCTTCGAGTGGGGGGGGTCTCTGGTACTCTGCAGGTCTGTGTAAGGAAAACCATGCCTGTTGACTGTTTGCTAGGGAATGACTTGGAGCACTCCCCTTGGGAAAAGGTGGAGAAAACGACTCACCTGCGGATGGTGGGTCTGCCTGACTGGGCGTGCGTGACCACCCGGTCAATGACAGTCAGTAGGGGTGATCAAGAGGTCCTGGGGCCTGAAGGAGAGGCCCAGGAACCGGCCTTAGGGAGAGGGCGCAGGGGGCGCGGGAAACCGGCCCCTGAGGTTCCCACGGTCCAGGAGGAAGCAGACCTTGAGGGGGATGCCCTGGAGCCTACAGGGGAACAGATCGCCGAACTGGGGGATTTGCCTGAGCTGACCCATTGGCAGCAAGAAGGAGGACCCTCCAGGGAGGAATTCTGCAAGGAGCAGAAAGAATGCCCCTCTCTCGTGGATATACGGCAGCAGGCTGCAGACCAGGCCAATGGTGTTCAGGCCAAAACACATTACGTGTACTGGGAGAACGACCTCCTGTATTCAGAGCCTAAGGCTGCTGAACCTGGGTCAGCCCGTGTGCTGGTGGTACCCCAGAAGTTCAGAGCCTTCCTACTGGGTCTGGCTCATGATGTGCCTTTAGCAGGACATTTGGGGATGGACAAGACCTATGACAGGCTTGTCACCCACTTTTACTGGCCCCAAATGCACAAGAGCTCAGACGCTCATTGTAGAACTTGTCCGACTTGCCAGGCAAGTGGGAAGACCGGAGGGAAGAACAAGGCTCCCCTCCAACCCTTCCCTGTGGTCGGTACGCCATTCCAACGAGTGGGTATTGACATCGTTGGGCCTCTGGACCCCAAGACAGCCATGGGCAACAGGTTCATCCTGGTCTTGGTGGATCATGCCACCCGGTACCCTGAAGCCATCCCTCTGAGGACAGTGACGGCCCCCGTGGTGGGACGTGCACTGATGGGAATTTTCTCACGAGTAGGATTCCCTCTAGAGGTGGTGAGCGACAGGGGGACCAACTTCATATCCAAGTATATGAAGTCCCTTTGGCAAGAGTGTGGCGTAACGTATAAGTTCACCACGCCTTACCATCCACAAGGTAACGGGTTGGTTGAAAGATTCAACCGAACCCTGAAGGGCATGATCATGGGCCTAGAAGGTCCGATGAGGCGTAAGTGGGACGTCCTCTTACCATGCCTACTCTTTGCATATCGCGAGGTACCACAGAAGTCCCTAGGGTTCAGCCCCTTTGAGCTACTGTACGGTCACCCCGTGAGAGGACCACTGAGTTTGGTAAAGGAAGGCTGGGAGCAATCTCCCAGGAAACCTCCCCAGAATGTATATAGCTACATGCTGGCCTTCAGAAACCAGACCAGACGCTTCAGACAACTTGCCGGGGCAAATCTGGAAGCGAGCCAGGAGGAGATGAAGCGGTGGTACGACCAGAATGCCACTCTGGTCGAGCTTCAGCCTGGACAAGAGGTGTATGTCCTGGCCCCAGTGGAGCCCTGTGCCCTTCAAGATAAGTGGACAGGCCCATTTGAGGTTGTGGAGCGCAAGAGCCCAGTGACATACTTGGTGGACATGAAGACGCCCAGGAACCCTTTGCGGGTCCTACATGTCAACCGCCTCAAACCCCACTTGCGAAGGTCCGAAGTGGGCATGTTGTTGGCAACTGATGACGGAATGGAGGAGGAGTCGGAGCCTCTCCCTGACCTCTTAGTGGCCTGTGAGAAAGACGGGTCAGTGGATGGAGTTAACCTCTCACCCACCCTGACCCCCGAACAACAGGAAGACTGCCGCCAGTTGCTGGGGCAGTTTCCAGATCTGTTCTCCCTGGTTCCGAGTGTCACAGATTGGTGCGTCCATGATGTGGACACTGGAGACAGCTTACCTGTGAAGCATAAGGCTTACAGAGTGACTGACAGGGTCCGGGCCTGCATCAAGGAGGAGGTCTCCAAGATGCTTGCCCTGGGGGTGATTGAGTCTTCCAGCAGTCCTTGGTCCAGCCCCGTGGTCTTGGTTCCGAAGGCTGCTGCGCCGGGAGCCACACCCGAACTCCGGTTCTGTGTGGACTACAGAGGACTCAATTCAGTCACGAAGACTGACGCGCACCCCATCCCCAGAGCTGATGAGCTCATTGATCGGCTAGGGGCTGCTCGGTTCCTCAGTACGTTTGATTTGACCTCTGGGTACTGGCAGATCGCCTTGACCGATGGGGCAAAGGAGAGGTCGGCATTCTCTACACCAGATGGGCATTTCCAGTTCCGGGTTATGCCATTTGGAATGAAGAATGCCCCTGCCACCTATCAGAGATTGGTCAACCAGGTGTTGGCTGGGCTGGACGAGTTCAGTGCCGCCTACCTGGATGACATCGCGGTGTTCAGTGGCACCTGGCCAGAACACCTGCGACACCTCTGGGAAGTGTTGATGGCTCTGCGCAGAGCAGTAGAAAACAGAAAGGGAGGTCTCCTCAAAAATCCAATGACGGGACGAGGAGTAAGATTAACGACAGAAATCAGAACAGTCCCTGTTAGAGTTCAATAAAGGGGATGATAATATCCACCATGTGTCACCATAGCTCAAGAAATCCTACCAAATAGGTCCACTTTGATAAATTGTATACAAAAAATATATGAAAACAATTTTAGTAAAAATACAAAGCAATTTAATAAAAATATACAATATTACGCATCAGTTATTGTGCCACAATATACAATATTAAAAAACGGTGTAACCACCCTCTTATTGATTCAATGGTGCACATATACTAAACACACACAAAAAAAGAATTAAAAGCAACAATTTAATGGTTAAAAAACAAGTTGTCGACGCAGCGTTTCGGTTTCTAAGTTGACACCTTCATCAGGACAGGTTTCTATACAATAAAGAAACAATATATTAACACAACATTTTCTTTACAATACAACTGTGTTATTGTTCTTTTACACGCTACCCATTGCTTTTTTTCTACAGGTTATCTAATATTTATCAAAGTCATTTTACTATTTTAGCAAAGGGACAATAGATTAGACTGAGAGATATTGATTACTAGAGCACACTTTTTTTAAAAACAATCTTGAACATGTTATGGTATGGCACAAAGGTACAGTGGTTGATGGATTTCCTGAGCTATGTTAGAAGTTCAAAAGGTTTGAGCTTCAAGGCGAAATATAATTGAAGTGACAGTGCACCTATGAGAATAGTATAATACTTTTCTCACTAGCGTTATATATAAACAACTAGAGGTTTCCTATGGAAAACTTACTTTAAAAACAAATTCGTAAATCATTCAAATTGAATTCCTCTGTATTGAATGGGAGGAAAGGGTCCTTAATTCATCACAGGACATCATTATGAACGAAAATGAGAATCATGGAAACATCTCTTCGTGTCTGAAACCACAAATACCTTACATCAAAATCGAGTTAATCATTTGATGTGGAATTAATATACTTGTAGGTATGGTAAAAGTTTGTGACGTTACCTCAATATTGTTATGGAGTTTTCTTTAAGAGGAAAAAGGAGCCACCGTTATAGGGACCTTATTTTGGATTTCCTTTAAAAGAGTTAGAGAAATTGGGATGTACCGATCAGTTCTCATATTCAATTAAAAACAATTATGTTAAGCATTCAGAGTTACTAAACAACCTTCTCCTCCATTGGTCTGGACTACTTACCAAAGAGATCGAAGGACCAGCATGATGTGCAGCACGTGACCGGATTGTCTCAACTGCCTTGCTTTTATAGAAATGCTGTTCGGGGTTTTTTTTTCCTCAATTGACCACCCTGAAAGAAACATATCTTGATGATGGGTTTTATCAATTCCCATTTGTTTTCTAGATGTTTTAGCGGAAGCAAACATTTTCACTCCCTTGAGGGGCATGTTATGTCTCATTACGATTAGTTAATTTATCATGGCGTCTATATGTACTGTCTATAAGATGTTTCAGTATTCTTTTTAAAGCGTTAATTATCGCAGTGTTGTCATTGCGTGCGTTAAGAGAGTATCGGTGTATAGCATGCACGCTAGTTGTACACAATTTATAGTTTACTCGGGTTTCCTAGACTCATGGTTAGAGTAATTTATACACAGTAACACCGTGCGCTGTTATAATAAAGATGAAACTATCATCTCTGTTGTTATGTATGTTAATATACTAAAGCGGCAGGGGCAACTAGTCACAAATTCGTAAATTTACTTGTGCTCGTTTTTTTTAAAAAAAACGCGACCCTCTCTGAACGGGATCTCTCGCACTTACCTCGTGTCCAGTATTCGGCCTCCCTGCTCCTTTTTTCACTCCGTACTCATCAGGATGTCAGTGAGGAGGCAAACGTCCTGTACGAATGTATTTAAGCTGTACAGCTACGCGCCTTATTTTTGGACATCTCGCGAGACTTTCTAGTCGCTCTGACGTCTTATTAGCAGAGACAGCGGAAGAAGAACTACTGTGGTAGTTCTTTTAGTCTTATGCGACTTGGCTAAAGAACTACAGTTGTAGTTTGTTGTTAGTTTAAAGGTATTCAGTGCTACGATTTCATTGTTCTATTGAAGCGGATTTGGGAAGAATTATTTTACCGCTTCAAGGTGTCTAATCTCATTTATTTAAAATACACTGCAAGGTTGTGTTTTATATATTCACTATAAATAACTGTAGCTTAAACACGCTCAAGCTACTCGTATTGTCATTAACTGACCATTCTGCTTTAGAGATCAGAATGGCCGGTTTTGTATTTGTTATTCCAGCTACAAATACACGTACTCATATGGAGAACTATTATAATTGCTAATATTCCCTATATAGTTCTATAGTCAGGGGAGTGTTATTTCTAATGTGGACCATTTTTTTGGGAAACGGGGTGACATGACTGGGTAGTGCTCTTGATTCATAAAATACGTTCCCAGTCCTCCTTGTTGTTCAACCCATTTCTTACAGTATTAAAACGGGACATGAAAAATTGTTCACGTTTTTTTCTTTTGAGGTCAATGTCCCCGCCTCTTAGATTAATTTGCATGTTTTCTAATCCACACCACAATAGATCTTTAATTGCGTGATTGGCCTCTTGCCAGTGATCAGTTAAAGGGGCTCCTCTTTTTTTGGTCCGAATTGCTGATTTATGTTCGGTAATCCTTAGTCGGATTTCTCGACTTGTCTCTCCTATATATAATAAATTGCATGGGCATTTTATCAGGTATATCAGGTTTTTAGATCTACAATTCATAAATGAATTTATTCTATGTTTTACGTTGTTTTGTTCTATGTGATCACCTTTTATAATGTTCTCACAGTTACAGCAATTTCCGCACGGAAATGTTCCTGTCGGTAGCGGAGCATTGTTAATGCTTGGTTGTATGCTGGTAGGCATCTCTCTGTATGTATGTACCAAGCTTTTTTTTAAAGTGGGGTTGCGTCTAAACGCAAACATCGGTTTTGGCATTTTTTCTGTATTAGGTTTATTAACAAGGTTCCAATTGCGGTTTATTATGTTTTTAATTTTATTGCTGATGCAGCTATAGTTGGTCACAAATATTAGACGTTTTTCCTTTTGTTCGTCCACTTTCTTTGAGAAAAGATTATCCCTATTAAAATATTTTGCTCTTTTGTATGCATGCTTAATCATGCGTTTTGGGTAGCCTCTTTCTGAAAATTTATTCGTTAAAACCGCTGCATGTTTCTCAAAGTCACTCATTTTGGTACAGTTACGTTTTAATCTTAAAAATTGCCCAAAGGGTATATTATCCTTTTGACATGGCGGATGGTAGCTCGAGTAGTGGAGCATAGTGTTCCTATCAGTCTTTTTAGTAAAGAGTTCCACCTGGAGTTTATTATCTTCATGTTTAATAACAATATCCAAAAAATCACATTGATGGATGTTGTAATTTGCTGTGAATTTTAAATTGGGATCTCCCAGGTTTAACCACACAATGAATTCCTTTAGGGTGTCCAGGGGTCCTGACCAAATAAAAAAGACATCATCAATATATCTGGACCACTCAGATATATTTTCAAAAAAAGGAGCTAATGGGTTAAAAATGTGGATATTCTCAAATTGAGCTACATAAAGACAGGCCAGACTGGGAGCACAGGTGGCTCCCATGCTGGTCCCCTTTATCTGTTTATAATATTCCTTATTAAAAATAAAGATATTGTTTTTAAGGACAAGACTGACACAATCGATGATAAATGTTTCTTGTGAATTAAAATCTCTATCCACTGGGCAGAGTAATTCTTTAATCATATTTATGGTACTGTCTTGTGGTATATTTGTATACAATGCCTCGATGTCGAGGGTCACTAAGTATTGGGTTTCTGGATTAAATGGTAAGGCTTGAATTTTTTTAATTATGGCTCCTGTATCTTTGATATACGCTTGTTGTTCTGTGATATAGGGTTGTAAAAAAATGTCCGCGTACTTACTAAGTGGCTCAGTCAACGAGCCAATGCTGGCTACGATGGGCCTCATAAGTGGATCATGAAGATCCTTATGAACTTTAGGGAGTCCATACAGAGCAGGTATAGTGGGGTTATTATTCCACAAAAATGTATATTCTTCCTCACAGATGGCAGAGTCTTCTTTTGCTAGGTCTAATGTTCTTTTGACTACTCCCTTAAGTAAGTTCCAGTCATTCCTAGTTACTTTTTGGTAGTGATCTTTGTTATCTAGCATAAGGGTCATTTTTGCATTATATTGTGCAGTAGTCATAATTACAATACTACCACCTTTATCTGCAGGCTTGATGGTTAGTGTTTGGTTGTTCTCTAGACATTTTAAGGCATTTTTCTCTTCTTTATTCAAATTAAATTGGGTCCAATTTTTCTGATCTAGTAGTTCCATTACGCTTTTTTCTATAATCCTTTCAAAGGCTTCTATGTCTTTGTTGGTTTGGCCAATTTGTGGAGTCCAAGTTGACTTTGGTTTAAGACGGGATTTGTTAGAAGAAGGAACTCTCTCTTTGCCTTCAAAGAACGTTTGTAGTCTAATTTTCCTGAAGAAGTTTTGCAAATCTCTTTCAAGGTTAAACCTATCTATTGGACAAGCTATGGCGAATCCAAGGCCCTTTTCTAAAAGTTTAATTTCTATTTCGCTAAGGGTGGTATCTGATAGATTAATAACAGGGGCTTTTTTTACTTGTTCCATGTTTTCTGGCTCCTGGTGTAAGGTCTTTGGTATGGCTGAGGTTGAGGGGCATAGTTCCCCCTCCCTCTGCCTCTTCCCCTCTGTTGTCCGTAAGGTTGGCGTTGTGCTAAAAAAGGAAGCGAATCTTTGGTGTTCCCTGTTACTGTTTCCCTATCTTTATTCGAAGTTCTGCTATCCTCTTGGATTTCAGCTTCGGAGTCTGTGCTCGAATAGGAGGTATAAAAAAATCTTACTTTTTTCTTTTGAAAATGTTGGTTGTGGTTTTGCTGCCAAGGTCTACGGTTGTGGAAAGACTCTTTTGGGCGTTCATAGAAATCTTTCTGCAGGTAGGGATATACGTGTTCTGGATTGTACTTTGCTACATCTTTACCAAATTTATTACTTTTCTTATTAAATAGGTAATCCCTATAGCTATTGACGTCATTATTAATATCTTCCAATTTCTTCCGGGCGTCTTCCAATGCAGTGCTATCTGAGAGTTTTTGCTCTAGGTCTTTAATTTCTTGCCTTTCTATGACTAGGATGTCAGTCGCTGTCTCGATGATTAAAAGCATCCAGTCACGGCTGCACCTGTTAGCTATAAGGGTCCAATTTTCTATGAATTTCTGGTTATTGATGAATATACCAGGTTCATTGTTTACTTGAAGGCCCTTAGGAATTATCGCCCGTTTACAGTAGTCAATACGGAAATCTGAGTGTAACTCAGTCCTTATAGTTTTCTTTTTGGCATTCCATAGATTTCGCCATTCATCTTCATTAGTATTATCAATTCTGACGGTGGAGATATTTTTAACCGTCCCATTTATAATCTTATTAAATTGTTCTTCATTATAGCTAAGTGTTTTGATGCCTTCCATAGTAGCTAATGGGTATGATTGCCCCGAGGTTATGAACACAACCTCCCCGGTTAACAAACCGTCAATACAATAGAAAACAGAAAGGGAGGTCTCCTCAAAAATCCAATGACGGGACGAGGAGTAAGATTAAAGACAGAAATCAGAACAGTCCCTGTTAGAGTTCAATAAAGGGGATGATAATATCCACCATGTGTCACCATAGCTCAAGAAATCCTACCAAATAGGTCCACTTTGATAAATTGTATACAAAAAATATATGAAAACAATTTTAGTAAAAATACAAAGCAATTTATTAAAAATATACAATATTACGCATCAGTTATTGTGCCACAATATACAATATTAAAAAACGGTGTAAGCACCCTCTTATTGATTCAATGGTGCACATATACTAAACACACACAAAAAAAGAATTAAAAGCAACAATTTAATGGTTAAAAAACAAGTTGTCGACGCAGCGTTTCGGTTTCTAAGTTGACACCTTCATCAGGACAGGTTTCTATACAATAAAGAAACAATATATTAACACAACATTTTCTTTACAATACAACTGTGTTATTGTTCTTTTACACGCTACCCATTGCTTTTTTTCTACAGATTATCTAATATTTATCAAAGTCATTTTACTATTTTAGCAAAGGGACAATAGATTAGACTGAGAGATATTGATTACTAGAGCACACTTTTTTTTAAAACAATCTTGAACATGTTATGGTATGGCACAAAGGTACAGTGGTTGATGGATTTCCTGAGCTATGTTAGAAGTTCAAAAGGTTTGAGCTTCAAGGCGAAATATAATTGAAGTGACAGTGCACCTATGAGAATAGTATAATACTTTTCTCACTAGCGTTATATATAAACAACTAGAGGTTTCCTATGGAAAACTTACTTTAAAAACAAATTCGTAAATCATTCAAATTGAATTCCTCTTTATTCAATGGGAGGAAAGGCTCCTTAATTCATCACAGGACATCATTATGAACGAAAATGAGAATCATGGAAACATCTCTTCGTGTCTGAAACCACAAATACCTTACATCAAAATCGAGTTAATCATTTGATGTGGAATTAATATACTTGTAGGTATGGTAAAAGTTTGTGACGTTACCTCAATATTGTTATGGAGTTTTCTTTAAGAGGAAAAAGGAGCCACCGTTATAGGGACCTTATTTTGGATTTCCTTTAAAAGAGTTAGAGAAATTGGGATGTACCGATCAGTTCTCATATTCAATTAAAAACAATTATGTTAAGCATTCAGAGTTACTAAACAACCTTCTCCTCCATTGGTCTGGACTACTTACCAAAGAGATTACAGGACCAGCATGATGTGCAGCACGTGACCGGATTGTCTCAACTGCCTTGCTTTTATAGAAATGCTGTTCGGGGTTTTTTTTTCCTCAATTGACCACCCTGAAAGAAACATATCTTGATGATGGGTTTTATCAATTCCCATTTGTTTTCTAGATGTTTTAGCGGAAGCAAACATTTTCACTCCCTTGAGGGGCATGTTATGTCTCATTACGATTAGTTAATTTATCATGGCGTCTATATGTACTGTCTATAAGATGTTTCAGTATTCTTTTTAAAGCGTTAATTATCGCAGTGTTGTCATTGCGTGCGTTAAGAGAGTATCGGTGTATAGCATGCACGCTAGTTGTACACAATTTATAGTTTACTCGGGTTTCCTAGACTCATGGTTAGAGTAATTTATACACAGTAACACCGTGCGCTGTTATAATAAAGATGAAACTATCATCTCTGTTGTTATGTATGTTAATATACTAAAGCGGCAGGGGCAACTAGTCACAAATTCGTAAATTTACTCGTGCTCGTTTTTTTAAAAAAAACACGACCCTCTCTGAACGGGATCTCTCGCGCTTACCTCGTGTCCAGTATTCGGCCTCCCTGCTCCTTTTTTCACTCCGTACTCATCAGGATGTCAGTGAGGAGGCAAACGTCCTGTACGAATGTATTTAAGCTGTACAGCTACGCACCTTATTTTTGGACATCTCGCGAGACTTTCTAGTCGCTCTGACGTCTTATTAGCAGAGACAACGGAAGAAGAACTACTGTGGTAGTTCTTTTAGTCTTATGCGACTTGGCTAAAGAACTACAGTTGTAGTTTGTTGTTAGTTTAAAGGTATTCAGTGCTACGATTTCATTGTTCTATTGAAGCGGATTTGGGAAGAATTATTTTACCGCTTCAAGGTGTCTAATCTCATTTATTTAAAATACACTGCAAGGTTGTGTTTTATATATTCACTATAAATAACTGTAGCTTAAACACGCTCGAGCTACTCGTATTGTCATTAACTGACCATTCTGCTTTAGAGATCAGAATGGCCGGTTTTGTATTTGTTATTCCAGCTACAAATACACGTACTCATATGGAGAACTATTATAATTGCTAATATTCCCTATATAGTTCTATAGTCAGGGGAGTGTTATTTCTAATGTGGACCATTTTTTTGGGAAACGGGGTGACATGACTGGGTAGTGCTCTTGATTCATAAAATACGTTCCCAGTCCTCCTTGTTGTTCAACCCGTTTCTTACAGTATTAAAACGGGACATGAAAAATTGTTCACGTTTTTTTCTTTTGAGGTCAATGTCCCCGCCTCTTAGATTAATTTGTATGTTTTCTAATCCACACCACAATAGATCTTTAATTGCGTGATTGGCCTCTTGCCAGTGATCAGTTAAAGGGGCTCCTCTTTTTTTGGTCCGAATTGCTGATTTATGTTCGGTAATCCTTAGTCGGATTTCTCGACTTGTCTCTCCTATATATAATAAATTGCATGGGCATTTTATCAGGTATATCAGGTTTTTAGATCTACAATTCATAAATGAATTTATTCTATGTTTTACGTTGTTTTGTTCTATGTGATCACCTTTTATAATGTTCTCACAGTTACAGCAATTTCCGCACGGAAATGTTCCTGTCGGTAGCGGAGCATTGTTAATGCTTGGTTGTATGCTGGTAGGCATCTCTCTGTATGTATGTACCAAGCTTTTTTTTAAAGTGGGGTTGCGTCTAAACGCAAACATCGGTTTTGGCATTTTTTCTGTATTAGGTTTATTAACAAGGTTCCAATTGCGGTTTATTATGTTTTTAATTTTATTGCTGATGCAGCTATAGTTGGTCACAAATATTAGACGTTTTTCCTTTTGTTCGTCCACTTTCTTTGAGAAAAGATTATCCCTATTAAAATATTTTGCTCTTTTGTATGCATGCTTAATCATGCGTTTTGGGTAGCCTCTTTCTGAAAATTTATTAGTTAAAACCGCTGCATGTTTCTCAAAGTCACTCATTTTGGTACAGTTACGTTTTAATCTTAAAAATTGCCCAAAGGGTATATTATCCTTTTGACATGGCGGATGGTAGCTCGAGTAGTGGAGCATAGTGTTCCTATCAGTCTTTTTAGTAAAGAGTTCCACCTGGAGTTTATTATCTTCATGTTTAATAACAATATCCAAAAATTCACATTGATGGATTGTTCATAAACCTAATACAGAAAAAATGCCAAAACCGATGTTTGCGTTTAGACGCAACCCCACTTTAAAAAAAAGCTTGGTAAATACATACAGAGAGATGCCTACCAGCATACAACCAAGCATTAACAATGCTCCGCTACCGACAGGAACATTTCCGTGCGGAAATTGCTGTAACTGTGAGAACATTATAAAAGGTGATCACATAGAACAAAACAACGTAAAACATAGAAAAAATTCATTTATGAATTGTAGATCTAAAAACCTGATATACCTGATAAAATGCCCATGCAATTTATTATATATAGGAGAGACAAGTCGAGAAATCCGACTAAGGATTACCGAACATAAATCAGCAATTCGGACCAAAAAAAGAGGAGCCCCTTTAACTGATCACTGGCAAGAGGCCAATCACGCAATTAAAGATCTATTGTGGTGTGGATTAGAAAACATACAAATTAATCTAAGAGGCGGGGACATTGACCTCAAAAGAAAAAAAACGTGAACAATTTTTCATGTCCAGTTTTAATACTGTAAGAAACGGGTTGAACAACAAGGAGGACTGGGAACGTATTTTATGAATCAAGAGCACTACCCAGTCATGTCACCCCGTTTCCCAAAAAAATGGTCCACATTAGAAATAACACTCCCCTGACTATAGAACTATATAGGGAATATTAGCAATTATAATAGTTCTCCATATGAGTACGTGTATTTGTAGCTGGAATAACAAATACAAACCCGGCCATTCTGATCTCTAAAGCAGAATGGTCAGTTAATGACAATACGAGTAGCTCGAGCGTGTTTAAGCTACAGTTATTTATAGTGAATATATAAAACACAACCTTGCAGTGTATTTTAAATAAATGAGATTAGACACCTTGAAGCGGTAAAATAATTCTTCCCAAATCCGCTTCAATAGAACAATGAAAACGTAGCACTGAATACCTTTAAACTAACAACAAACTACAACTGTAGTTCTTTAGCCAAGTCGCATAAGACTAAAAGAACTACCACAGTAGTTCTTCTTCCGCTGTCTCTGCTAATAAGACGTCAGAGCGACTAGAAAGTCTCGCGAGATGTCCAAAAATAAGGCGCGTAGCTGTACAGCTTAAATACATTCGTACAGGACGTTTGCCTCCTCACTGACATCCTGATGAGTACTGAGTGAAAAAAGGAGCAGGGAGGCCGAATACTGGACACGAGGTAAGCGCGAGAGATCCCGTTCAGAGAGGGTCGCGTTTTTTTTTTTAAAAACGAGCGCGAGTAAATTTACGAATTTGTGACTAGTTGCCCCTGCCGCTTTAGTATATTAACATACATAACAACAGAGATGATAGTTTCATCTTTATTATAACAGCGCACGGTGTTACTGTGTATAAATTACTCTAACCATGAGTCTAGGAAACCCGAGTAAACTATAAATTGTGTACAACTAGCGTGCATGCTATACACGATACTCTCTTAACGCACGCAATGACAACACTGCGATAATTAACGCTTTAAAAAGAATACTGAAACATCTTATAGACAGTACATATAGACGCCATGATAAATTAACTAATCGTAATGAGACATAACATGCCCCTCAAGGGAGTGAAAATGTTTGCTTCCGCTAAAACATCTAGAAAACAAATGGGAATTGATAAAACCCATCATCAAGATATGTTTCTTTCAGGGTGGTCAATTGAGGGAAAAAAAACCCCGAACAGCATTTCTATAAAAGCAAGGCAGTTGAGACAATCCGGTCACGTGCTGCACATCATGCTGGTCCTTTAATCTCTTTGGTAAGTAGTCCAGACCAATGGAGGAGAAGGTTGTTTAGTAACTCTGAATGCTTAACATAATTGTTTTTAATTGAATATGAGAACTGATCGGTACATCCCAATTTCTCTAACTCTTTTAAAGGAAATCCAAAATAAGGTCCCTATAACGGTGGCTCCTTTTTCCTCTTAAAGAAAACTCCATAACAATATTGAGGTAACGTCACAAACTTTTACCATACCTACAAGTATATTAATTCCACATCAAATGATTAACTCGATTTTGATGTAAGGTATTTGTGGTTTCAGACACGAAGAGATGTTTCCATGATTCTCATTTTCGTTCATAATGATGTCCTGTGATGAATTAAGGACCCTTTCCTCCCATTGAATACAGAGGAATTCAATTTGAATGATTTACGAATTTGTTTTCAAAGTAAGTTTTCCATAGGAAACCTCTAGTTGTTTATATATAACGCTAGTGAGAAAAGTATTATACTATTCTCATAGGTGCACTGTCACTTCAATTATATTTCGCCTTGAAGCTCAAACCTTTTGAACTTCTAACATAGCTCAGGAAATCCATCAACCACTGTACCTTTGTGCCATACCATAACATGTTCAAGATTGTTTTAAAAAAAAGTGTGCTCTAGTAATCAATATCTCTCAGTCTAATCTATTGTCCCTTTGCTAAAATAGTAAAATGACTTTGATAAATATTAGATAACCTGTAGAAAAAAAGCAATGGGTAGCGTGTAAAAGAACAATAACACAGTTGTATTGTAAAGAAAATGTTGTGTTAATATATTGTTTCTTTATTGTATAGAAACCTGTCCTGATGAAGGTGTCAACTTAGAAACCGAAACGCTGCGTCGACAACTTGTTTTTTAACCATTAAATTGTTTCTTTTAATTCTTTTTTTGTGTGTGTTTAGTATATGTGCACCATTGAATCAATAAGAGGGTGCTTACACCGTTTTTTAATATTGTATATTGTGGCACAATAACTGATGTGTAATATTGTATTTTTTAATAAATTGCTTTGTATTTTTACTAAAATTGTTTTCATATATTTTTTGTATACAATTTATCAAAGTGGACCTATTTGGTAGGATTTCTTGAGCTATGGTGACACATGGTGGATATTATCATCCCCTTTATTGAACTCTAACAGGGACTGGTCTGCGCAGAGCAGGCCTCACAATCAAGGCAAGCAAGTGCCAGATTGGGCAGGGTTCAGTGGTGTACTTGGGACACCAAGTTGGGAGTGGCAAGGTAGCCCCCTTGCAGCCCAAAATTGAGACCATCCTGGCTTGGGAACCCCCCAAGACCCAGACTGCAGTGAGAGCCTTCCTGGGGCTCACTGGGTATTACAGGAGGTTTGTCAAGGGCTATGGCACGATCGTGACCCCCTTGACAGAGCTGACTTCGAAGAAGCAGCCCAGGAATGTGATTTGGACTGACACCTGTCAGAAGGCTTTTGACACCCTGAAGACTGCCATGTGCACGGCACCCGTGCTCCTGGCTCCTGATTTCTCCAAGGAATTCATACTGCAAACAGACGCTTCAGAGCATGGTGTAGGGGCTGTTCTTTCACAGATGACTGAGGAGGGCTTTGACCAACCCGTAGCCTTCATAAGTAGGAGGTTACTTCCACGGGAAAGTAGGTGGAGTGCAATAGAGCGTGAAGCATTTGCTGTGGTCTGGGCGCTGAAGAAGCTAAGACCCTACCTGTTTGGGTCTCACTTCCGAGTTCAGACGGACCACAGGCCCCTCAGATGGTTGATGCAAATGAGGGGTGAGAACCCGAAACTGTTGAGGTGGTCCATTTCTCTACAGAGTATGGACTTTACGGTGGAACACCGCCCTGGCACCGATCACGCCAACGCTGACGGTCTGTCCAGATTTTTCCGCCTTAGTGATGTGGAACTCCCTGGGGAAGGGTAGTTCCCCCCACATTTCAGCTGGAGGGGACACATGTTAGACCTGGCACCTTGGCGTGAGTCTCCCTTCCCCTTTTTGCTGATGTGCCTCCGATGTTTTGCTGGTTTTCCGATACTCAGGGCACTGCGCCACGGCTGACCCGTGCCGCAGTGCAAGTGCTCCCTACTGTAAATTGTACATGCGATTGGTATCCATGATTGGTACATTGGATTTACTGTTAGTCCCTAGTAAAGTGCACTAGGAGTGCCGGGGCTTGTAGATGCCAATACTGCTGGTGGGCCTGCAGCGCTGGTTGCGCCACCCACCGAAGCAGCCGTAAAGGTGTGTCTGGGAACTGCGACCGCAGAACCCGCGTGCGGTCTCGTACCGTCACGCTAGCTGGGCAAGTGCACCCACTTGCCAGCCCCGACCCTTCCCTTGACTACATATTAGTCACCCCTATGGTAGGTCTGCGGGCAGGGTGCGTTGTAGGTGCAAGGTAGGACAAGCCCTGAAGTGTGTGGCCGTCCTAGTAGTGACTTACAACCAAAACCGTATTTCACTATGGAAGGCTACCTGCTCCATTAGGACAGACTGAGCTGCTGGAGTTATTACACCCTATAATCCCAGCAGGCTCAAGGAGCAGGAGCGTCGGATGATGCAGCCGACACCTGGCCCAGGAAGGGCGAAGCCCCATCAACAAGGTACTCTGGCTGCCCCTGTCCGCACAATGCTGGCTCCACCTCCTGTGGGGCGTCTGATGCGCCTGCCCCTCACACTGAAAGCAGAAGCCGGAGTACACCCGCCAGGGTACTCAAGGACTGAGAGTGGCTATGCAAAGGCCCCCCTGGCCTGCGAGAACAAAATAAATGCCATATAAAAGAAGGAGCCCTGCTCCTTGAGAATTAGATCCTGTTTGGGCTACAGAAGGAACTCTGCCCGACGAGAAGGACCGGGAAGGACAAGGAAGAGTGCTGTCTCTTGCCTGTGTCTGGTGCCTTGCTGCCGAAGGAGAGGGAAAAAGGAAAGACTACGAAAAGACTTTTGCTTTACAAGACTTTGTGCCAAACTCTGCTAAAAGATCTCCAAGGGCTTGAAACTGAACTTGCCCCCTGACCAGCGCCCCAGGACCAGTGGGCGCTACACCCTGAAGAAAGCAACTGCGTGTGCTGCTCATCGCTGCAGTACCGACGGTGGAATCTCCTCCAAGGCAACGACATCCACCTGACCACCGTGACCGGGGCCCAAAGCAACCGCGAAAGCAAAGTGAGGTCCAGCCGCCGCTGGCCCGAACACCGTGACCGCAACTGCACCGGGAGCCCGAGAGCAAAGCGAAGGAGGACCCGTCCGGTCTGAGCTCTCGAGTTGACTGCGCAACGAGCAGCCAATCCACTTGCAAAGACGGACAGTCGCGCTGTGAGAACCCCCAGGGTCGGTAACTGGCCCGATAGCTCAGCTGTGAGCGCACAGCTGCACCGGCACTTGGCTGGGTACGTCCTGCACTTGAGGACCGTACTGCCACTTGCCGCTACCACGCAACCGCCGCCTCCAGGGTCGGAGCGGACGACGAGGAGAGGACCCTGCCGCCACAGAACACCGCTGCCCCGGATGACCCGTGAACTGCTCGGCTGAGAGCCGCAACGAACAGCGACCCCGGGAAGGCAACGCGACGTGGGACAGATCCCCTGGGAGCCGCCTGCTCCACAAGAACTTTGTTTAACTAGGGCAGAAGGCCCTAAAAGAACTCTTATTGCTCGAGAGAACTGTGGCAACTTGAACTAAGTAACTTGGAACCGCTACTTGAAAGTCTGATAACTGTATTCATAAGCCTGCTTGAATTCTATATAAAGATATATATTTTTACAGAATACAGTCTGGTCTCATTGTGTGGTGGGTTGGTTGTGACGGTGTAATATTGCAAGTGTTTAACCCTATGTGCCCCAAAGATTAGCCTACGACTGCTTAAGCCACACTACCTAGAGGGTAAGCAGAGGTTGTCTGGAAGGTAACCCTCAGCCCTGACGAGGAAGAGAGAGTCCCTGCTTGTCGCTAGTGTTGCACTGCGTCAACTAGAGCCTCCCCCTTCCTACAAGAGTGCTTTGTGGTGAGTAGCACGCTACGCGCGAACCCAGGTCAGATGTAAATAGGCAGTAGGATAGTAATGTAAATGCATTTATATAGCGCCTTCTACCCAGAGGTCTCGTAGCGCTGTATTCATACCGCTGTGGAACCCTTCCTGGCTTTCCTGTGAGATGTCCACTCCTGGCACCCCCAAGGTGAAGCCAGGCATTCAAGCGCTGTTGGGGCCGTTGTGGAGATTAAGCAAGCTATTGCCCAGAGTCACAGAGTGGGACCCATGATTAGACTACGCACCGAGGCAAGAATTATCAGGTCCGGGGAGATTGAGTCCAAGAGCCGCCGGGGTGGGAATTGAACCCTGGTCCCGGGCCAGACCTCTGCATCAGGGTCTGCCGCTCTAACCATTGAGCCACGCTTCTCCACTAATATGTACCTTCTTTTCCTAGTATGAGTAGTTGTGTTACGTTTGTAAAGTTTGTGCTCTCGAGATCTCATGCATTTGCTCTTGTGTTTTGAATGGGGCTAGTTAATTTGAGGTGGATTAATAAAGGGAAGATGTGAGATGTTTTTGAGAGTGGTGGACGTGTGTGCTTGTTAGCGGGCTGAGCTGGACAGATAAGAGAGAAGTGTGTGGAAAGCATGTTTGGTAGTCCATAGTAGACAGAAATGTTTGCGGTGAGTTAGAACCGAGGAAAGAAAAAGGTGGATTTAAAAACAAAAAAAAGAAATTCCTTCAAAATGCTTCTCTCCATGCGGTTGCTGTACACCTCCATTTCCTCTGCAACTTTCAATTAAATTACCTGAACATTAAGCAATGTAGTTCACAATATTATTCTCTAAAACAAAAAACACTATAATATGGCGAATCTGGCAAAGTCGATTTTAGGACCATGGTGAGCATGCTGTCCTAAAAAGCTGTGCCTAACCAAGCACTTTTGGCAGAACCATTAATCAGCAAAATAAAAATAAAAATCCTTAATGGGGGGGGGGGGGGGGGGGGGGGGGAGTATTTACAGTAAAAGTAAAATGTGTGGCAGCAGCCCCAAGAGGAAATGTGTAGTAAATGTCCTCTCCACTGTTCTTCTCTGGCTAGACTGTACTACGTTATTTATGACATCATAGAATGCCAGGGTGTCTCTCTAGCTCACTGTGCCTTTCTATTACTTACTGGGCAGTTGGTCATCTGAGGCTGAGCTGCTAATAGCTGGCTCCTGGTGGGGTTTACCTAACATCTTAACTTGTCTATCTAACCTGGAAGGAACCTGCAATAAAGGATCTTAACCTATCAAGCGGACTCTGCATCTTCCTTTACTACATTTTTGGCGACGTTTTGAACTGGATTAATCTACGCGTGCAGTTATCAACAAGGGATTTAGCAACTACTAAGAAAAGAACAGAACCCAAGACATCAAGGATTGTGGAAAATCTCGAACTTTAATTGAAAGGTAATGCCCACCTGACCCCACCAGTGTCGCGTTCCACCTGGACAGCCTGCACCCTGGGCATGTGTTTTTTGATTGGATGTCTACTGTCAACCTGCGTCAGTTTTGTTCTGCTTTTTCAGCAACTTGTCTGTCTCAACTGTTATATATCTGATCAGCAGAAAACAGTTTGGCAGCGTTTTTCCTCTGTGGGAAAAAAGCAACAGTGACATTGCCCGTGTGTTTCCCAGTGGGCCCGTTCTTCTCCTCCTGCTTTCTGCGAGTCTACAGCATCTGAACGGACTCGAGAGTGTTTGGAAAGCAGCGATTTTGGTGAGCTCTTGCGCTTGTGTGTTTAGCATTACTCTGTGTCTGGAGTACTTTGCTTGCCCTTGCTGTGTTTTTTTTTTTTTTCAAAGCTTTGGTCACACACAGCGCCTCCGGTCTGCTGGGGCGTGTCTTTTGATGAGGCTGGTCAGGCTTGCATACTGCGCCTCTGGTCTGCCAAGGCGTGTCTTTGAGGAGGCTGGATTGTGAGCCGGTGAGTGTGTGGACAATTTTATTTGCTATATCATCGTACATTTAACTTCATGGCAGTTGAATCAGCACATTTTGAACGAGTCACGAGCTCTGCCGCGCTCACACTCTCGAGACATACAATCTTACCTGTCTTGTGATGCCATCATCCTCTTCTCCTCTGTGACGCTTCCTGTGACATTTTCTTCTTTGCCTGCTACGACGCAACATTGGACAGCAAGTCTTTTCCGCGAGCCATCCGGCGCAGACGTGACAGCGTGCCTCCATCTTGTGCTTGTCTTCGGCACATCGTTTTGGAGCATTACTTACAGTAGCCGTCTGCCAGCCACGTTTTATTTTGTTTTGTGACCAGAGTGGTCCTATAGTGGTCACGCGCAGTTCATTCTTTCAAAATTTCGTTTCGTTTCAGTTCACGAGATGCACGCGCTTGGTGGGAGCGCTGAGTTCTTCAACACAAATATGAAATATAAATATGAAATGGATGCTCCTGCTCTGTCTGTTGAAGCTTTTGGATTGGGCATACTCTTCTACCATGCTGCTTTTCACTATACCCCTGATTTTGTCCATGAGGTGTTCACTGCAGTTGGAGATCCCTGTAGAGGTGAGGATAATATTCTTGAGGCTGTCGCAGCTGCGTGTACTGCAGAATGGTTTGAAGAGGACGTTGCATCCCATAGTTTGTCTGACATTTCGAGAGCTGTATACAGAGAACCCGGGTGAGAGATCGCTCACCGGAGCTAATGCCATTTATTTATTTGTGTTGCAGTTATTTCATCTCTGCATTTTAGTTAACACTGTTTTTTTAGGGAATGTGGTGTGTGTTTTTAATGTAGCGAATCTGTTGTGCTCATCTGAAAGTGTGTATTCTGTGTTGGGGATGTAGTTTGGTGTTTTTGGGTAGTCAATGCCCATCCATGTTGTCAGGGTTGGTACCCTGAGGTGCCTCTTTCTAGGGAAGGTAGTTTTTGTGTGGGTAGTCCATGCCCATGTTGTGGTGTATGTTCTTCCATGTTGTCAGGGTTGGTATCCTGAAGTGTACCCTGTCTAGGTGAGGTGGTTTCTGTGTGGGTAGTCCATGCCCCATGTACTTGGTGTTTGCGGGTAGTCCATGCCCCATCGCTTGTCCCAGGGTTTTTGTCTTTACCCTGCGGTGTACACTTTTCTGGGGAAGTTGGTGTTTATGGGTAGTCCATGCCCCATAAGTTTGTCCCAGGGTTTTTGTCCTAATCCTGCAGTGTACCCTTTTCTTGGGGAAGTTGGTGCTTGTGGGTAGTCCATGCCCCATAGTTTGTCCCAGGGTTTTTGTCTTAATCCTGTGGTGTACCCTTTTCTGGGGAAGTTGGGTGCTTGCGGGTAGTCCATGCCCCATGTCTATTCCCAGGATTACTGTCCCGCGGTTTACCCTTTGAGGTTGAGTGTTTATGGGTAGTCCATGTCCCATTTCCCAGGGTTATCTTGCTTACCCTGTGGTGTCCCCTTTTCAGGGGAGCTTGTGCGTTTTGGGTAGTCAATGCTCATTTTTATTCTCAGGACTGCTGTCCTGCGGTGTACCCTTCTCAGGTGAGGTTCAGTGTCTGTGGGTAGTCCATTCTCCATATTTTGCGCTGACCCCCTGCTTTTGGTGGAGATGGCTTGTGCACTATTTTACTTTCGAAGTCTACCTTCTTGCTGCTACTGGCCAGGGCTTCATTTTGGTAAGATTTTGAGCTGTGAATTTTTCATACGTTTAGTGTTGGCACATCTTTATCTGGGGTAGTTTGTTTGTTGTCTGCAGCTAATTTAGCTGTTGGTCTTGGTTTTTTTTTCAAAACCTTGCTGTTTCGTTAAGGGAGGGGGATGTGACATATTATGTCGTTTTCTCTCCTAATGATACCTCATGCTAACGTCTTCTCATGTTGTACACTCTTACTTTTGGATTCTTCTTATTTGTGTACTTCCCTGCTGATTGTTGCATTTGAGGTATTGTTGCTGATCATTCCTTTATTCTGCTATTACTCCATAAGGGAAAAGGATGTGTAGTAAATGTCCTCTCCACTGTTCTTCTCTGGCTAGACTGTACTACGTTATTTATGACATCATAGAATGCCAGGGTGTCTCTCTAGCTCACTGTGCCTTTCTATTACTTACTGGGCAGTTGGTCATCTGAGGCTGAGCTGCTAATAGCTGGCTCCTGGTGGGGTTTACCTAACATCTTAACTTGTCTATCTAACCTGGAAGGAACCTGCAATAAAGGATCTTAACCTATCAAGCGGACTCTGCATCTTCCTTTACTACAAAATGCACCATGTCCTCTTGGCGCATTATTTTCTTGGGGGTGTGGGTAATGTCTCCAGCCATCAGTTTATCCAATGAGGGGTCTTCGTAGGAAGGGTGGTACATGCAAACTTCACAGCTTTGTGGCAGCCTCTTGCTCTGACTGGATGGCTTTCATGTCAATCTAATTTACCAGCTTCTTCGATGGCTCTGTGTGAGTCCAACCTCTGGATCATCCCTTCTTTACCATATTTAAAAGGGATGACTGATACTCTTCCATTTACATTGTGCTGCTTACATTAAGCGAGCTGTTTGTTCCTTTAGCACTCAACGGGAGTGTGTTTGTGTTTTTTTAGTTCTCTCCCCTGTGGGCTGATTTTCCCTTCACACTTGCCATCCTCGGTGTTGCTCTCCCACCCCACCTGCTCGTCTGGTGTTTTCATCACGTCACTCTGTCCAGATTGTTTAGTTTTTTTAGTAACTTCCTTACCCAACTCTCCCTGTTTCTTCCCCTTCCCTTTCTGCTCACCATTGATGCTCCTCGCCAGAGTTTACTTCCTGCATCCACCCACTTCAGTTAACGTCATCCCCATAATTTTCATTTCCTCTTCACTTCTCAGGAGTGTCCGGCAGCGACAATTTGTTATGTTGAGCTCCTTTCTGTCATTGCACTTTTGAGCACATTTTTAGGTCTTGCCTAGCGTTGCAGTGCACATGCGCTGCTCAATCTAAATCTAATCTAATCTAATATCAATTTAATATTCTGCTCACTTACCTGCACTGCAATTGTCTATTCACCGCTTTTTCTGCGGGCCCCCTTGCCGAGCATTCCCATTTCGGCGGACATCTTGAGGGAGTGAAGAGCGCCTGGCGGCGCCATCTTGGCTGACGGTCTAGCCGTCAGAAGGACGCTAGACCCTCATTTAAGGCGAGTGATTGAGTCGATCAGACCCTAGAACTGACTGGCGACACGAGCATGCATTTAGAGCGTGCAGCACTTATTTGTCTAAATTTGCGAGGCTTGTAGCGATATTTTTTAACATCCCCGTTTTGGTATTTACTTTATTGTATTTTTGTGCCTTCTTCCCTGGTCTTAATATTCTGCCCACTTACCTGCACTGTAATTGTCTATTCACCACTTTTTCTGCGGGCCCCCTTGCCGAGCATTCCCATTTCGGCAGACATCTTGAGGGAGTGAAGAACGCCTGGCGGCGCCATCTTGGCTGACGGTCTAGTCGTCAGAAGGACGCTAGACCCTTATTTAATACGGTTATGTTAACGCGCAGCGGCCACGCGCAGCAGGCTCGCCGGACTCTCGCCGGAGTCGCGCCAGAGTCCAGCCTGTCTACGCCCGTCCGCGCTCGGCCGGGCTCAGGGGCTGGGCTTTCTGGTCGGCGACAGGTATTCTCCTCTAGAGATCTACATGTTTTGGATACTGATAGGCAGATGTTAGATCCCACCATCATGACTAAGCTAGAAGATATGAATATCCTTCAACCTTTTAGGGGGAGGGTTGGGATAGACCCGATTTCTCTGAAACTAACCAGCTTAAACACAAGGTCACTGCATAAGCATCATCTTGAAATTTTCACTCTTCTTCAAGATGAGGACATTGATGTTTTAACTCTTACGGAGACATGGTTGGGCGAAAATTCCCTGCCTGACATTATAGCTGCCCTTCCCAACGATTATGATGCGGTATGGCACAATCGTGCGGACAATGCCCGGGGTGGGGGGGTAGCAATTCTGTTTACAAAATATCTAAAGGCTGTTAAAATAGCGGCTGAGACCGTAGATCTAGCCGACATACTTGGAGTGAAGATTACTCTGAATAATTCATGTCTTGTGATTTTTACAGTTTACCTTCCTCCAAACTCCACCTCAGCATTCAACGATTTATTTGCCCCTATTATGTCTGACTTATGCACAAGATACCAAAAAATCATGGTAACCGGGGACTTTAACATGCATTGGGATAAAGCCCAGAAAGACCTGGTAACTCGACACCTGGAGAATACTATGTCTTCACTTGGTATTAAACAGCTTGTAGATGCCCCCACACATATTAAGGGGCATACCTTGGATCTTATCTGGACTTCAGACCCAAAGGTGAACCTTGTGGACATTTTACCTTGTATCTGGTCGGATCATCACTTAGTGAACTGTAAGATCCCAATTGTAGATTACCCGTCCCAAAAACTTCAAAAACTGAAAAAAGTCCGGCAGTGGATAAAAGTTGATTCACAATCCTTGACCAGTATTCTTCCTGATCATGTTCAATCATTAGCCTCTAGTGGGGATTTAGAACATGATTATAAGGACATAATGCGGAATCTGAGTCAGGTGATTGACCAGATAGCACCTGGAAAAATACAAAAAGCAAGAGGAGTAGGAAAAGGTGCTCCATGGTTTACTCCGCTCCTGAGGGATTATAAAAAGAAGCTCCGCCATCTAGAAAGGAGCTGGAGGTGAACAAAAGACGGGATGGATCGGGAACAATATAAAATCTCACTCAATTCATATAAAAAACTGATCATGGCAACAAAAGCAGAATTTGACGAAACCCGTATAAATCAGGCCGAGAATATTCAGAAAGAAACGGTTAAAATTTTAACTGAGTTGAGTAAAAAAACAGAAATGACTGAAACAACAATAAACGTAGATAGCTTTCAACGCTTTTTTTTTTTTAGAAGGTGGAGACTATCCTTTCTGAGATTAAGAACAGCACCCTGAATGGCCCTTTTCCGTCACAGGAATCTCAAATGTCCTTGGAAGCTTCTATTTCAGGGTTTCCTGAGATAGACTCTCTAAGTCTTGAGCAGCTTATGAGTAAAACCAAGTCAGGCTCCCTGGCAGACCTGTGTCCCCCGAGGGTCTTTCGTCTGGCGCGTCCTATTCTAGAAGACCATATTATCTCCCTTCTTAACAGCTCAATGGAGACTGGCCATATACCATTGAGTCTCAAGGAGGCACGTGTTAAGCCTTTGTTAAAGAAGTCTGGAGCCGACCCGGCTATTTTAAAAAACTATAAGCATATATCCTAACTGCCTTTTCTGTCCAAGGTTTTGGAGCAACATGTGCTGAACTCCCTTTCTTTATTCCTGGAGTCACACCATCTACTCCAGGAGCGTCAGGCAGGGTTTTGTGCACACCACAGCACCGAGTTGGTGATGCTCTCGGTGCTGGATGAGCGGAGAGGTATGGCTGACAGTAAGAAACCGAGCGCCCTGATACTTTTAGACCTATCGGCGGCGTTCGATACCGTCAGCCATTCCCTGCTACTGGACAGACTGGCCACTTTTGGGATAAGGGGTTTGGCCCTTCAATGGCTTCAAACCTTTTTGACGGGCAGGACGCAGAGGATTCAACTGGGGGATTGTATCTCTGAGGTGGGTATTCTGGAGTGCGGAGTCCCTCAGGGCTCCGCATTATCCCCACTACTATTTAACCTCTACCTGCAACCGTTGATTGACTCTCTAGTGAACATGGTTTGTTGTGTGTTTAACTACGCTGACGACACCCAGTTGCTACTGAGTGTTGATAATACGGTTCTGGGGCAGACTAATGCCCAGAACATTCTTAGACACAAGGTTGGCTGGATGACTGCAAACCTGTTGAAAATAAACCCGGAAAAAACTGAGGTTCTGGTGGTTTCGACCGTAGCCTCACCCTGGCGTGACCTATATTGGCCCCAGGAATTAGGTCCGGCGCCGATACCGTGCGATAAAGTAAAAAGTCTCGGTATCAAGTTTGACAATGAGTTGTCAATGGCCAGTCAGATTTCCTCAGTAGTAGGGATGTGTACTGGTTTGATCAGACAGCTGCGTAAGTTAGCCCCTCTTCTCTCTTTTTCCGTGCTCCGTATGGTTGTCTCTGCCACCATCATCTCGAGGCTGGATTATGGGAACGCCCTCTATTTAGGTCTGCCTAAAATCTTGACCAACAGATTACAGGTGGTCCTGAATGATGCGGCGCGTCTAATCTTCAAGCTACCTAGAAGAACCCATGCCTCTCCTCTACTGCTTAAGTTACACTGGCTCCCTATTGAGCAGAGGGTGGAGTTTAAGAGCTTATGCACGGCCCATAAGGCTATCTTTGGGCAAGCCCCTGCCTATATCAAAGAACGCCTGGAGGTCTATACCCCCAAACGAGTTCTGAGGTCTTCTGATTCCCAGCTACTGGTCTACCCTCGATACAAGCTAACAACCAAAGGAGGGAGATCTTTTTCGGTTTTGGCTCCACAGGTATGGAATAAATTACCAGAACCGCTTCGGAGAGAAGCAAATCTCCTGCGTTTTAGGAAGCTGTTAAAAACGCTTCTATTTAGGGAGTCATTTGGCCCATCCAAATAGTTGCATTGTAGGCCTTTCTCTGCCTCTTCTACATTCTCAATCATTGCTGTTTGTCATCGGTCTTGAGCGCCTAGAGACCTGTAGGTGAGTTGGCGCTATAGAAAACTAAGTTAACAATAACAATAACAATCTGCGAGGGCTATTGTGATCAAGGAGATTTCAGAAGGGGACTTGAAGCCCCGCCCATCATTTTCATTGGAACGCATCAGCGTTTATGCTAAACGCTGGCTTCTCATTGAAAATGATGCTTCTTGGTTACCGTCCTGTCTCCCTTTTGGACGGCCCATCCGGACTGGATCGTTAGCTTCACTGCTGTCATGTGGGTATTTCTTATCTTTATGGTGTGCAATATAGCAGGGCAATAGAAGCGATCTTTGCCAGAGATGCTTGTCCGAGCAAAGCCCTTTTATGACACATTCAAAGAACAGAAGGTACGACTTCCCCAGCCCACCATCTGTTCCCTTTCCTTCCTCTCACACAGGGACCGTTGAGAGAAGATGAGAAAGAGGGTCTACGTTTTTCATGCGCAGCAGGAAAAATAGATTATTTGCGCTTGTATGTGTTGCACGAGTATCAATAAGGGGAGGCTGCGTCTTTCACTCGAATCTGGAAAGACGGTACATCTTGCACAAGGACTTTGAAAGAGAGCCTACATCTTGCATGACAACCAGAAAAGGAGACTACGCCTTGCACTGACATCAGTAAAGCGGAGAGTGGTCGTTCACACGGGTCGGAAAAGAAGGACTACTCCTCGTACAAGGAGCTGGAAAGACGTCCACGTCTTACATAACAAACAAGGGGAAGGGACGCTTTGACCCGAAGCACTTGCCGCAGAAATCACCCATCCGCTCCAAGTCCAACCATAGCCGCTCCAACACGTAGTCATTGCATCGTTTCACTTTTAAAGTCACACTGCACTATTCTGGAAGCAAATACGTGCACACAGCGGCCATTTAAAAACCTTCCCCCGTGCACCCTCTACCTCTCTCCACCTGAACAGCAGGGGACGCGACCCCCCACAGGGGGCATCCACTCACAATCCCACCATCTTGTTCCCTTGGCTAGCCTCCAGCCCCGCCTCCCCCATCAGGATTCAAGCAAGCCGGGCTGAAGACGGCTGTAATGCCAGAAACCGGTCCCCGGAAGCTTGTTTCCTTTCCAGTAAAAGAATTTGCTTGGTAGTTTGGTCTGCCCTGTTCCCATGATGCACTGGGCCAGGGACAGACTAATTTGCATGTAGCCAGGTTCTGAGCTGGGATGGTGCAGTGAGCTAAAAAACGTGGATGGATCAAACCCGGATCTGTTGACTGGGTAGGAGTGTTCTGCTTAATTCAGATACTCTGTCCATCACCACCCCCTTTTCTGAACCGCCTCCCCCATAGGCGCCTCTGCCGCAGCTACCATTCCCTCCATTCTGTTCCCCCCACCCCCCCTTTCACCCTATACCAAAAGCAAGCACCTCCTCTTCGCGAGTCCCACGTGAAGCACATTTTTTGCATTGAGTATTAAGTTGACCCTCTGCCGTATATTCAAGCCCCCTTTATATACAATCGTATCTCTCTCAGTAGCAACACCTGTTGCAGTTCAAGTGACACCCCCTCCCCCCCAAAAGCACCCCTTTCCTTCCGCCCTCAGCACTGAGAGCACAGCCACACTGCTCTCCATTCTCGTCCTCACCCAGCCCCACCCCCTGCTCAGGAACGGGTACCTGTTGCACGCCTAAAAGGCACCTTCGCCAAGTCCACACCCCAGCCTCGAGCCTGCTGCCCCCCCACACACGTATCCTCCAGAGCTTCCCACCCCGCAGATCCAAGAAACAGCTGAGGTGCCTGTGGTATTCTAGATTAGCTCATTTGTAGAATTATTATATGTCATGAAGAATGTTATGGGGATTCTCAGGTTAGCGACGTTGCTGAGTTGGAGCTCGGTCGTGCCTGCTTGGTCTACCTCTAGTGGTTGTGAAGCGGTTAATCAGGACATAGAATTGATCTTGAAGGTTTCTTTTGGGGAGATATTGAATTCAAAGATAGAACAATCAAAGGTAAAGTGTATGTAGCGTCTAAAGGTATATCCATTCTCGGTTGGCCACATCAACAAGAACTAGGGATAAAACTAGACCCTAATGCATCCCCTCCTGTAAGTGCTGTGAGTACCAACAGTGATATACCAATAGATGATTTAAATGCTGTCCTTTCAGAAAGTGTTGGGAATAATGGCAACAAGATGTTTGTCAGGAGCATTAAAGAGAGGAACCCTACAGTTTTTGAGGATGCTTTAGGAAAATATACCGGCTTCAAACATAGAATCATTCTCAATAAAGGTGCAACTCCTGTCAGACAAAGTCAGAAATGTGCCTTTAACTTATAGGCCCAAACTTAAAGAAATGTCAAATGATTTAGTTTTGAAACAGATAATTGAACCTATTGAATCATCCCAATGGGTTTCTCCCATTGTTTTATCGCTTAAGAGCACTGGAGATCTCCGTTTGTGTGTAGATCGCCGCAGTTTAAATAGTGAAATTTGGATAGATAAACATCCTCTGCCCAATATTCATGAAATAATTTCCACTTTGTCAAATGCTACTGTATTCTCTACAATTGATCTAGCAGGTGCCTATCATCAGGTGGAATTGCACGAGGATTCCAAAAAATTCACTGATTTTGTTAGTCCAGAAGGCATGTTTAAATTTTTACGTATGCCATTCAGGTTAGCAAGTGCAGCTTCGGTTTTTCAGCACTTAATGAAGGAAACGTTGGAAAACCGTAAAGGAACCATTGCATTCCAGGACAACATTTTAATCTTTGGAAGTAATTGTGAGGAACATGATGAGAATATAAACTCTGTTCTGCAAAAAATTCAAATGAACGGTTTAACACTTAAGTTTTCAAAGTGTCAATTCAGACAAAATAAGGTGAAGTACTTGGGTCACGAAATTTCCTCTGAGGGAATTAAACCTAAAATCAACCATGTACAAAGTATCATTATGGCACCTATTCCTACTTCTATAGAACAACTGCCATCATTTTTGGGTCTTACAAAATTTTATGGAACATTTATTCAAAATTATTCCACCATTGTGCACCCATTACGAGTTTTGTTTAAAAAAATGCTAAATTCTTGTGGAGTAAAGATCAAAAAGAGACTTTTGATATTCTTAAAAACAAGAATGTTGATGCTCCATTTTTTAAACCATTTACTGTAGGTAAAGAATGTATAGTTTGTGTGGATGCCAGTAATGTTGGTTTGGGAGCTGTGTTGATGCAAAAAGATAAATAAGGTGAATATGTAGTATCCTATGCTTCTAGAACACTTTGTGATTCAGAGTTTAATTACTCTACCATTGAGAAGGAGTTGCTTGTGTGTACATGGGCAGCTCAGCATTTCCGTCAGTTTCTGTGGGGTACCAAATTTTCATTGAGGACAGACCACAAGCCTTTAGTTAGTAGGTTGTCAGCTGGAGGTGGCAGAATGCTCACTGCCCGTTTAGCAAAATTGGCTGCTAAGTTGCAGGAATTTTGTTGTCAGGTAATATATGTACCAGGTCGGTCTAATGTTCAAGCAGATTGTATGTCACGTTTTCCTATCAGTAAATTTGTTGATTCTGCAAATAGTGAAGAGTGTGATGTAGCTTATACCTTGGATGATGTCAATCTGATTTTAGGTGTAGGAAATTCCAATGCCAATTTCGAAACTAAATGGTCAGAAGCTATGGAACAAGATGATGTTCTAAAAGAGGTACAGGTATTTTTGAGCAAAGGGTGGCCTGAGAAAAGAAAATTGAGTGGTGAGTTGGCTTCATTTTTAAAAATCAAAGATGAACTCATGTTAAATCAAGGCATGGTGATAAGAGCTGACAAAATTATTTCTCCTAAGAATCTTAGAGTTTATCTGCAATTTGGCCCATGAAGGTCGTATGGCTATGTCCACAACCAAGAGAAGGATTGGAGAGTTTTATTGGTGGCCAGGTATTGATGGCATGGTGGACAGATGGCTCAGGAATTGTTCTCCGTGTACTCTAAGTGATAAATATGCGAAATCTCTCTCTGTTGGTGTCACACCTGTTGAATTTGCTCAAGGGCCCTGGAGGAAGTTAGGCATTGATATTATTGGTCCATTTAACTATCAATCTAGTAAAGAATTGTTCGCTTTAGTTTTGATTGATTATTTTACTAAATGGCCCGAGTTAAAAATTGTGGAAAAAGTTTGTTCAGGTTTTGGAGGAGGTATTTTGTAAAGAAGGTTTGCCTGAAGAAATTATTTCTGACAATGGTCCACAGTTTTCATAAGCTTTTTATTATTTAGATCTTCAAAAGAACATTGAAAATGAGAATTTACCTGAAAGAAATGATCGTAACAATGAAGTACATGAAAATGTGGAGGAAATTGTATCTGATTATTCATCTAATATTGAACAAGAAATTGATGTTACTAGAAGAAGTTCACGTGTTAAGCATTCTCCTATTAAGTTAAAATATTTTGTTCGTTTTTAGTTTGTTGCATTTTTTGTTAAGTTTTTTTTTTTTTAAAGGGGGGAGGTGTGTGGTATTCTAGATTAGTCCTTAATCGCGTACCCCTACAATTGGGGTGCCGTCCCCCGGGCACAGCCTGTATCCCTTTATGTTAGGGTTTATGCCATTTATCCATATATTTCAACATACTATTTGTTGTTTTAGTTTTTATAAACTTTTATTTTTTCTTTCTTTACTTTTTCATTTTTTCTTTGCTTTTCATAATGTATATCCCCTTATTTACAATTCTTCCAATGCATTTCGGCTTATATCAAAGCCTTCATCAGGGAATTTTTTTTAACTATGTCTGGCTGTGTGTTCCCTTCTGTTTATGGCTCGGTGAGATTTCTAGAAATCAGCCATAACCCCCTTCAAATGTTTACCAGCCTGCCCGCGACCAACTGTCACGCTCATCTGTCATGAAGTCCCCACCCCTTCTTCCAAGCTGTTCCCCCCGTCGTCCAATTAAAAATGGGGGAGCTGGAGAAGGACGTCTTGCCGCTGCCCCCATTCACGCGAGTTTGTGCTACTGACATTTCAAATAAAAAAGTTTTAAATACATAAATAGAAGGCATTGTCATTTACAATGCCAATAGCTTAAACTTGCGTAAATGCGAGACCTATTGCATTGCAAATGCTTGTTGTTTCTTTATTTTACTGCTCCAAATTGTGCGTTCACCATCACAGAATGCAAAATAAATTAAATAATAAAAATGACCACGCCATTATGACACATGCATACATTTTGACATATGCATGGTTACACGCCATTACGCAGGGACCACCGTAGTGTTATGACGCATGCACACTTAAGCATCAGAGAAAAGGTCTGATGTATAACAGCATTAGCAATATCATTAACAATGTTTTATTCTTATTGCCACTGCTGAACAGCATTGGTAAAAAGCACTGACTTCTGACAAAAGTAAACAAGCATTAGCAAAGCAAATAGCTCGCTACTAATTTTTAAAAGAATAGACCAATTGGCATTGCCAGTCGTCCTCTTATGTTTGTACCTTTCTCAGTTGCCAGTATCATTGAGCTAGAGTGAATTTGTATCTCTTTCCGCATCATCTGCCCCCATGACTAGCGAGTGGAAGGCTTTCCAGAGGCCTACAAGCGTGCAAGGAACCAAGCTTTTTGTCTACTAACAATCCAAATCTCTAATAAAAAAGGATTCTATAGCTCTGATACACTTCATATAAAAAATACTTTGATGGTCGGCTTGAATTGTCCCCAAATCTTAGCGTAGAGCCATTTAATCAGTGCCCGGTACCACATCAAGTGGTTTGAGTGTTGTTTTTGCTCTTAGAGTAGCAAACTGCAGGCAAGAAAACTGAACTGGATCAGAATTGTAAAGCACATCTAGCTAATATATACCCACAGTACCCTCGGAGCCAAGCCTAAAACCTCTCCAGGTAGAATGCACTCGGTACAGGCCAATCAATGCCGTGGGAGTCAAATGTGAATCCTTTTAGAGCAGACTGTGCTTAGACCAGGCATTCAATGCCCTGAGACCACAATGGGATCCTCTGTAAGCCAGCTGTGCTCGGTGCAGGGCATTCATCAGAGACATTCATACTAACTGGAAACCACCAGTATCAAGAACATAAGCCACAGCCTCTACAGGTAGGATGCTCTACACCAGCACAGAAAAGATAAGCCTAAATCCTCTCCAGGCCAATCAATGCCCTGAGAACCCAATGTGAATCCTTTTAGGTACGACTGTAGCCAAACCAGGAATTTAATGCCCTGAGACCACAATGGGATCCTCTCTAAGCCAGCTGTGATCGGGGCACACCATTCATCAGAGACATTCATACTAACTGGAAACCACCAGCATCACTGAAATAAGCCACATCCTCTCCAGGTAGGATGCTCTAGGGCCAGGCCAACCAATGCCCGGAGAGCCAAACGTGAATCCTCTGAGGGCCGTTTGTTCTGAGGCCATACCCATTTGATACCCTGAGATCACACTGGGATCCTCTCAGTTCTGCTGTACTCAGTGCAGGTCATTTAGAGACATTCATATTAACTGGAAATCACCACCAACAAAACAACAGAACAAGTACAGGAACCTAAAGTGTTTATTTGCAGTCCCTATGCTACCAATTACAGAGACTGCTGAATACCAAGGTTGCAACGTCCTACACACTCATGCTGCTTTCGTCCATCACCCTACTCTCCTTTCTCTATATCTGATTCTCACAGTTTCTTTTCCATGCCTACTTTGGTCCTTTGCCACTTAATTAGATCTTTTCCTTCCTCATTATTTCTCACCTTTCTGCTTTTCTCTCACTTCCTCTGGATCAGAGTCATGATGATATTATACCCCACAAATGAGTGCTGGTGCCCACCACCTGTTACCACCACTATTTCACTGTCCAACAATGATGTATAAAGTGCTATATAAATGGAGCAATATAATACAATACAAAACTGACTTTAAAGGAACCAATCTGTTTGGCAATAATTTATTTAGTTACAGCAATAGTGTATTTATATTCTTGCTTCTGCCTGTAAAAAAATATAGCTTGATACAAGATATTCATATATGAAGGTATTCATACAAATTAGGAAATGACCTTCTAGAAATATTAGTCTGGATTTTCAATTTTTTCTACTTACTCAAGAAAAGTGAATAGACCTCATGGTGTTTTAAAGAGCTAAAGAGCAGTACTCAGAGGCTTGTGGGATCATATACCAAAAAGATTGATAACTGGGAGTCTACTAGTTTAGTGCAGGTCTGTGGTGCGTCCTGGTGGCGCCCACTAGGAGCGTAATCTATTCCCAGAGTCAAGGGTGTTCATAGTAAACTTAATGAGTGACGTACCACATCTGGGTTGGCATAGGTAATTACATCAGTTGTTCAAATTTGTCAGATCTTTGATCTCAAATAAAATCACTAATGTGTGTCCTGAAGACACCCACAAGGCTCAGTGTTCTATCGACCAAAATACACACACTGTCTCAATTTCTTTTTAAACAAATATAAATATATAAATATCCACAGTCTTTCCATTGGGTCCACAATGTTGCTGCCGTCCAGTTTCCTTAATTTTGATGATTAGCTGGAAAACCATTTCCATTTGGGATGTCCTACGAAAGATCTGGAAAGCTGCATTTACACCGTGGAAGTAGTTCAATTCCCAAGCTGAGTTTTCTCGGCCGCTATTGAAGGGAAAAGGTTCCCAAGGTGCTTTAAATGTGTCAACTTGGCACCTTGTTTACCACTGGAGACAAGGCGAGAACCCATCCAAAAGGTGTTTCTGCTTGCAAATTAACTTTGTGCTGTGAACCACCTGGAGAATAAATCAATAAGCCAGGGCAGGTCACATGCCATCAGATTACTGCTGTAGACTTAACTCTGGCAGATAGGACCTGCTTGAACCTTCTCTTGAGATCCTGCATGTTGGGTGATTTAGGCCTGATCAAGTGCAGACCTTTCCTCTTCTCTCCGTTGCAGCTGGCCATCATCCTGCTCATCTCCTGGCACAGATGGTGGAAGGCCTCGTGCACCCCTTCAAAATGTTCCCGGGCAGACACTTCGCAGTAAGTCCCAGAAATCTCATTGGCCAGCTGGAGACCCTCGGACGGCGTCACTTGCCGGGCCCGCAGCAGGTCTTCCTTGTTTCCGATCAGCAGCAAGGGGATGTTGGCGTTGGGGTGGATTTTTCTGATATGTTGGTAGAGAGGTCGGATCACCCTGTAGCTGTTGTAGTCTGCGATGGAATAGACCAGAACGAATCCGTCGGCCCAGTACATGGAACGATTGATCTGCTCTTGACAGCAAATACTATCGGTGTCATCCTGTGAAGAAACGAAAAAGAGATATGTTGTTGGTAAAGGGAAGAACCAAGTAGTAATTTCATACATCATGGAATAAAATGCATCAGGCATGAAAAGGGCAACTGTTGTGCAATGCAATGACCATAAGAGCAGAAGCAATGAACAGCCCAACTCAATCCGCAAGGGATGGCCTGAGACTGCTCCACTAAGTGGCAGACCGGTACACATAACTGGACTGTACTTCGAGGTGTACTTCACATTTGATAAACCGCGTCTTATTACAGTTAGGGTAACAACAGGAGTCCATTGTACTAATGTGTGCCAGTGGAAAACCTACATGGCACAATCTGGCATTATCAAAAGAAATTTCAAACAGATCAAAATAACTTTGTAGATCACTTAAAATTGTACGTCTCAAGCACAGGGGATCCAAAAATAAGGAAAGCATGTCATTCAGGCGTAGCAGAGGTAACAATCCACATCTTTGTGTAACTGCTGGATACTCATGAAGATTGTAACTAGCTTTTGGTAGCTTTTTTTGAAGCTGTCTGATTGGGTCAATAAACCTATGTCAGATGGCCAATACCCACTATTTTTGGTGTTGTCAGCAGGCAATCAAAGGGCAGGTGACCACACTTCAAGGGCAGGTGACCACACTTCAAGGGCAGGTGACCGCACTTCAAGGGCAGGTGACCGCACTTCAAGGGCAGGTGACCACACTTCAAGGGCAGGTGATCGCACTTCAAGGGCAGGTGACCGCACTTCAAGGGCAGGTGACCGCACTTCAAGGGCAGGTGACCGCACTTCAAGGGCAGGTGACCGCACTTCAAGGGCAGGTGACCGCACTTCAAGGGCAGGTGACCGCACTTCAAGGGCAGGTGACCACACTTTTCAAGGGCAGGTGACCACATGTGACCACACTTTTCAAGGGCAGGTGACCGCACTTTTCAAGGGCAGGTGACTGCACTTCAAGAGCATGTGACTGCACTTTAAGGGCAGGTGACCGCATTTCAAGGGGAGGTGACCGCACTCCTACCCATATGACTTCGGTGAAAATCAACACCACTGAAGTAGGGTACAACCTCACTTCGGGTCATTATGGACACTCTCTCCAGCCTTGAACTTTTCACCAACAATTCATTGTTTTAGTAGACCTTGGCGGAATTTCAATTGCGGCGGAGTAATTTAGGTAATTCCGTGTTACTCTTTGACACAAACTTATAATAATTGCTTTAGTACTCGTCCTAATTCAAAATCACATTTCACAAATGCAAGCGGCCATTCGCACTTGCTGTTTGTGTTCTGCTGCAATTTTGCATGGTTTCTTAGAACAAAATGCATCGGCGAGTCCATTTTGGACGTGTGGGGGCATTTTTACGCTAAGAAATAGCACTAAATGCAAAATTGCTCTTACGTAATTTAACTGCAATGTCACATAATTTCTAGGTAGTTCTGCGTGATTACACAACACTGAAATACATGAGTTACATCCACCCAGGGGCGGTGGGTGACATTTCAAAGTGGTGGGGCGCAAAGTGATTTGCATACAGCACCGTAGCGAACGAGCGCAACGCGCGAGCCCGAACTCAAAAGGGGAGTTTGGGGGGTTACCCCCCCCCCCCCCCAAGAAAATTTTGAAAAAAAGAAGAAAAATCGTGCATTTTCAAGCAAATTTGAGAAAGCAGGAAGGTTAATAAAGCAATTGTGAAAGTGCAGTTATTACATTAATAGATGGCATAACATAGGTAGCTGCTTATTCAGTATATCCACAGAGCTTCATACATTTCGTCCTATTACGCTCAGGTGCTGAATTCAGACTATAAGACTTTCATGAAAATCTCAGCTCTAAGAGTAGAAGAAGTTGCACAGCAGTTGGGAAACAGCCTTCACAAAGCATTAGGAAAATGAGAGGCAATTACTTGAAAGCAAACTGAAAGCAATGCATCAAGTAGTAACTTAAAGCAATGCATCCAGCAAAACAGTACATGCAGTCAACCATACAAAAGTAAACTAAAGCAAGTGTGAACCTGTGAACCTTCACTTTGAAAGCAGGGTGCTAATCAACAGGCCAGTCACATACATTTAAACTGAAGAAGAGTACACTTCAGCATGCAGGCACCAACATAAAAGCACCAAGCAAGTCAAACAGTTTAATGAAAGAAAAATGAAAGCAATACATCCAGCAAACTAGACAGTGACTCAAAAAGTAAACTGAAGCAAGTGCACACTGAAAGGAATGCGCAGTCATAAGTCAGACATTCACATAAAAGCAACTTACCAAGACACCCAATCAATTACATGGGAAAAACTTGAGCCAATGCACCCAGAAAACCAGACCAGCACACCAAAGCATCCACCCCTGATTGGATGGCAGCTGTGCTCTTAGGGTCACCCCTCAGTTTTTTGGCAGGGTTGAGCACCCCCCAGTTTTATGTCCTCTGCATCTGAAGGGGAGACAGGCAAAAGGGGTCATAATGGGACATCTGGCACAGCCACTTTGTAATCGAGGTCACCCACCCAGCTCAAGACTGAGTTACAGGCTGATCTTAAATCTTTAAACAACCACAAGGGTCTCCAGCTAGTTGGTTCTTGAACCAAAAGAGTCCTCAGCTCACTGGGAGTCTTTACATCGCGCCTGAGATGACATGACACTGTCCCTTAATCCGGAGTAACTGTGGGGACTGGTCTGGGTCTGGATTGGACTTGGTACGAGCAGGATACAAAAAGTAACGGGTAGGTGGTAACCCACTTCAAGTGAAGGAGCTGTAAGGAAGTTCAAGTTCAAGTTCCAACATTTGTATAGCGCACTACTCACCCAGAGGGTCTCAAGGCGCTTGAGGGAGGGAGGTGCTTTACTTATCGAATATCCAAGTTTTTAGTTGCTTTCTGAAGGAGAGGTGGTTCTGTGTAAGGCGGAGGTGGGTGGGAAGAGAGTTCCAGGTTTTGGCCGCTAAGTAGGAGAAGGATCTGCCCCCCATGGTGGATCTGTGGATGCGCGGAATAGCGGCGAGGGCTTGATTGGACGATCGTAGTTGGCAGGAGGGGGTGTAGAAGGATATTCGCGAGTTGAAACATTCGGGTCCTAGGTCGTGGAGGGCTTTGTGTGTGTGGGTGAGGAGACAGAACTTTATTCTCTTGTTGACAGGGAGCCAATGGAGGTCTTTGAGGTGGCTGGAAATGTGGGCTTGCCGATGGATGTCCAATATGAGTCTGGCTGAGGCGTTTTGGATGCATTGGAGTTTTTTCTGTAGTTTGGCTGTGGTTCCGGCGTAAAGGGTGTTTCCGTAATCCAGTCTGCTTGTGACCAGTGCATGGGTGACCGTCTTTCTTGTTTCGGTGGGGATCCAGTGGAAGATTTTTTTGAGCATGCGCAGGATGTTGAAGCATGATGATGAGACGGTGTTGACTTGTCTGGTCATCGAGAGGGAGGAGTCCAGGATGAAGCCCAGGTTACGTGCATGGTCCGTAGGTATGGGTGCGGTTCCCAGGGCCGGTGGCCATCACGAGTCGTCCCAGGCAGAGGGGGATGACCCTAAGATGAGGATTAAAGCGCACTGGTGTGGATACCACTAACAGGGCAGCTCTGGCTTTCTCAGGGTGGGTGTCAGCTGTGTGATGAAACCAGCATGTGAAGCAGTTACCTCAAACAAACGAAAACCAATGCACTCATCAAGACAAGGAGTTACATGAAATCAAATAGAAAACCACCATCAAGCCAGATAGTCACCTAAAGGCAAATTGAAGTGACTGCACACTATGGGAAGTGCACTTCACCAGCCAGCCTATTACACTAAAGGAAAATAAAAGCAATGCTCCCAGTAAACAAGACAACATAACAGTCACAAAAAGTAAAGAAACAGAACGAAGTCAGAGGCACTCCAGGAATCCAGGAGAGTGGTCTGGTGGACTGTTCATGAAGGCTGAACCTGGTTCCCCAGAATAAAATTCGGCAGCTCTGGCGTAGTGCCACATCCCCCAATGAACACCATACTATCCCACTGAGACACCCACACTGCCTTCAGCTACAACCCAGTTGTGCCCTGCTACATATACCTGGGTGCGGCTCAACTCAAATTATGCACAAGAGTGATATGCTGCCTGGAAAAAAAGTACCTTCCTGGAAAAAGCAAACCCTCATATGGATGCAAGATTAAGTAAAGCATATGAAATGTAAGTAGAACAACATGGCTACCTTAACACTTTTATACTTATCATTCAGAAATCAAGAGTGTTTTTTACTGAAACTTTAAGCACCACTACAGATCCCTGGAGGGACCAGTATCACGGTGTATTGCTTATATCCTGTGAACCGTGAGCAGTATGGTTTAAAAAGACTACATTACTCAACACAGAGCCACTGCTTGTTTTTCTTTTTTTTCCCTGTTTCATTATTTTTCATCCTTCCACTCCCTTATTGTTTCGAGGTCTCAGTTACTTTGCTTTTGCCCTCCACATGGTAAATGCGCCTTCCTTTCCATGATTTCCAATCTTTCCCAACCCCTCCTGTGATTTAACCTCTCAGTTCCCAGGTCACCCAATACCTGAAAAGTGGAACTGGGCCCCAGGACATGTATTAAATAGCCCCACATCCTCCACTGTCTCTCATACTCAGGTACTTATGAAGTATATGGTGACCTAAACATGGCCATCGAGATGGACATTAGCAATGTTGAAGTACATGGCTTTGAAATCAGGCACAAGTCAAGGGTGCACATGGGTCAAAAACATCCACCCACTCTTTTCACAAGGTGTGCTCCGTGTACCTGCCAAGAGGTTAGGCCCCACTGAAATATGGCAACCTGTCCCCTTGCAATTCTCAGAAACCGTGGCATAATCAGCAAGGCCTGCACATTGCCTGCTTCTATTCTGAGCAGCAACTTGTAGGAGGGGGTTTGGCCCTTAAAATATTTTCAAGAGTATATCCATGCACCTGCAGTACTTCCAATTACACTGCACACTAATATTCCGTTTTCTCACCTGTATGGTCTTGCTGCTTCGGTTTATTACCTCAACTGGGTGTCACGTTTGCTGCGGTTTTATGCAGTTTTTTAGCAAAAGGGTTAGAAGGTAATAAATCATACACTAAGGTAAAATATGGCACAACAATAAGGGTATGCAGCCAACGCAGTGCTGAAAAACAAGGTGTGAAATATTCCGCCCAACATCTTTTAAAAAGTATGCTTTAATTTAAGCGGTTTGGATTTATTTTTCTTAAATATTACTTACCTTGCACCCAAGCTTCAGAGAGAGTGTAACCTACCTTTCTTACCCAAACCACCCCTACCCTAACCTCCGGGAGTGAGATTCATGGCTGCAAAGAGGCACCCCTGACCAACTCCTGGCATCAGAGAGGGAGAGTCTTAATTCCGGAGACCAATCCTAAACTATGTCAGTCTTTAGAGAGTGATGTCTTGTAGGAAGGAGTGAGGGCCTCATTCGCTCTACTCCAGCTTCAGAGCGCCTAGATTCTGCTTGCAAGGGAGGACAGAGGAGAGGGCCCACCCTCACCTCTACCTTCAAAACCCGAGGCTCTACTTGCGGAGTAGGTGACCCTGAACCATTTTGTGGAGATTGTGGTCCGCACAGGCCGGACTCAGGCGTCCGAGAGGGAGGGTGCTGCCGGGTGGCAGAGCCAGGCAGGCTTTCTGGAATTTCCATAGTCAGAGAGTGGGGGTCCTGGGCGCAGGAGGACTTTAGTCTCCTGCTATTGTAAAGGCTCAGACCACAAGGGGCGGGGTGCACCCTGCTCCCCTGATATACTGAGGTTCCTGTTCGCAGAAGGTTATTTAGCAAAGCTGCTGCTACATAAAGTGAGGGGCCCTAGTTCCGGAAGGGCACTAACTGTTTGATCTTCGGCCGATGTAGTGTGGCGCTGCCTGGTACAGTGAGGGCCCTGGTCATTGGGGGGCTCCCATTCTTTGGACAGTGACGGCCCCGTCTGGACAGTGACAGTCTGGTCTCCTGCTGCAGACAGCGAGGGGCCCGGTTCTTGGAAGGGTTCCACCTTTGTTTGATTTCCGGTATCAGAGAGGGGTCCTGGCACCGGCACCGGCAGCATGAACCTGCACTTCAGCCCCGGCCCCCCAGGCCACCCTCAGAGACCCACCTCCTTCTTCATCGAGGACATCTTGCTGCACAAACCCAAGCCCCTGCGCGAGCCCGCGCCCTTCGGAGGGCCCTTCATGCCCCGGCTGCCGCTCCTGGACTATGGCTACCCGCTGATACCCAGCGCCAGCCTGGCACCTCACCCGCACCACCCACTGCACAAACCGGAGCACCACCACCCCTACTTACTCACCGCCTCCGGTAAGTGACCACGGACGAGTGCTAATGGTAACGTGTGTTTTTTTATGTAGTGTCTCGAGTGCCACTTCCGCTACTTCTATCCACTGTAAACACAAAGTGTTACTATTACACACTTTTGTAACACTCTTTGTGAAGGAAGGAAGGCTGAGTTGTCCACCTTCGAACTCAAACTCGTGCGGACCAGAGCAGGAGTAACCCTACTGTAACTTATTGAATGGGTGAATGGACTTCAGCAAACGCATGGAAGAAGGGACCATCCTAAGAATGATGGGTGACAGAGAGAGCTGGACCGAGGTTCAGGCACTCTGGGTATGGGAATACACGAACGAATGACCGAGCGGACAAACAAGTAAATGCTTGGTAAAGAACACCTCGGCTGTATGGCTGCATGTTAGCAAGGTGAGTGAATGTTTGTATTATAGACAAATGTATGATTGATGAATAAATAGCAGAACGCACAAATGTGCCTCTTGCTGCTATCCATTTTTCGTACATAAGGGAAGCAAAGCTAGGAAGTAGTGATCTTCCCAGGATCACACCATTTAGTCAAACGGAGAAGCTGGGATCCGAGCCAAGGTCTTCTTTTTCTCAACCTACATTAACCATTAAACACCTACATTTATCAGTGTATTCGGAAAACAAATGCACAGTTATTATGTGTGTGTGTGTTTGTTTAACAATTTAAACACACCTTTACTGTCGTAAAAATAAATCTACAGTAGTGCTGATGTGAAAGGGGAATGCAGTGCTGTCCGTTGAGTTTAATTACTGCCTATATGGTGCTCAAGTCCACAGCCGCAGCTTCATGGCGCTTTTGGTAAATTTAAAAAGAAAAAAGTGAGCAAAAACAAATAATGACGTCAACGAAAATAATAATTGCAATACGCTAATCATATAACAACATTAACATAATTTGGAATTTGTGCCCACATCTCCAGTATCTGTTGAATTTCCCTTCCAAAAGGGAAAAAAACGGGTCAAGTACAGCACAAGACGGTCTTTGCTCACTTTTAAATTGCTCTAAACACTAACTGGCCTGGTTAACAGTCGTGGCTCGCGGGGGGGGGGGGTTTCTCGCAGGGTTGGGGGGAGCTTTAAAATAACAATAACAGATCCTACTTGACCAGGTCCGCGCCACCTCGGATCCGTTGGCGCCTACACACAGGAACAGAAGCAGGCTACATGATCGTCCTCCTTGGCTTGCTGCTCCTGAGACGAATGCCGGGCCACCCCCACGCGCGGCATCCAATGGGATGCTGCGCCGGTGCACCAGCCAATCCTGGCGCTGCATGCAGCGCCAGGATTGGCTAGGGGCGCACATTTGCTGCTCGCCCTTAGGAAACCCGGGCTGTGGCAGGTGAACAGCACGGTCGGTGAAGCACCCCTGGGTCCCACTGGGGAACTTACAGTGCGCATGCTTGAGAAAGTTGCCAACTTTCTCAAGCATGCGCACTGTAAGTTCCCCAGCGGGACTGCGCACTACGGTCTGCTGCAGCCTGAGTGTGTGGACTGTCACTCAAGCTGCAGCAGGCCACCCCCCCTGCGCAATTCAGCGCAATGTATTTTACTTAGAGATACGCCGGCGGCCGCGATGCGGGTCCACGGTGGCTGGTGGGGCTACGCCCCTACGCCCCAATGGACGCACCGCGGCTGCATCCACCCCAAGTTTTTAGGTATGTTAGTCTAGTTCAATGGAAGCAAAACAAGATTACAATGCCTAGAAAGCATTAGGTGATCAAACAAACGTTCAAGACTGGAATGACCTGGAAGGAGGTGGTCATCCACTAAATGAAAGATTTGGTGATGGATTAAACCCAGATCAGTTGACTGGGGTGAGTGTTTGATTTGCTCAAATGCTTGGTTCATCATCCCCTTTTGTATTGCTTTGGTCGCCCTAAATTGGCAGGGTATGCTCAGACGTGAGTCCCTTGCTCACTTGGCCTCTGGATTCAAGATAGCCTGGCTGATGAGGATTATGAATCCGAAACCGGTCCCAGGATGCTTGTTTCCGGTCCAGGGAAGACATGGCTTGGCAGTTCAGGCTGGACTGTTCCCATGAGGCACAGGCTCAGACTGATTTGCATATGACCATGTCTGAACTGGGGTGGCTGAGTGAGCTAAAGAATGGTGATGGATTAGACCCAGATCAGTTGACTGTGGGTGAGTGTTTGATTTGCTCAAATGCTCTGTCCATCATCCCTTTTGTATCGCTAAATGGTAACATCGACAGCAATTTCTGGGCGAGGCTCATGATGATTCAAGACCTGCTTTCCTCATGGTACTCACAGCAGTGCCTGTATTCATAGCTGTAGTTCACAAGACTCAGTCGTGCAGAATAAACTAACCAGCCGGGGTATCGACTGTTGCATCCCTTACTTGCCTCCATCTTAGCCTACCACGCCAACTATTACAATTTAACATGACTACACCAGGTCTACACCAGGTGAGATGCCCAGTCCTGCAAGCCATTTTGCCTGCATTCTTCAGCATGTACCTACCGCTCTTTCATCAAGCTCAGACACTACGACGCCCCCTTCTACCTATGCTTTACCAACAGAGACCAATTCCAATTCTTGGAAAACAGCAAACGCAGTCAGATATCCTACCATCCTAAGTCCTCAAATTCATGGGCACCAAAACAACACCCTTGTTCTCATACTCCAAACACAAGTCTGGCCCTCCTCAAAGACCCGCAACTCTGTACCCGTCCAGGAGGAAACCATCCCTGATTGAGCCCAAAGCCAGCCTGGATGTCACCAGACTGTACCGTAACATTTGACCCCCGTGAACACCCCAGGATCTGGTGGCTCCTGTCACATACATAATCCCTTTGATCCTTTCGTGCCAGATAGCTTTGATCATTCAGATCCCTTTGATACTTCATGTTCATTGATCCCCCAGAAGGGAAATGAGAAGTTCTTAATATCATAAACTTGGCTAGATTATACAAGCCAATGGTGTCTAAGTGGTTTATAATGTTACAGTGAGACATACCTAGAAATTTTCCCTTCAGGGTACTTTGCTAATATATTGTGAAAAAAATAAGAAAACTTAGGACCCTTTGCCTCACCAACAAACACATCCACACAAGTATTAACAACAACTCTCTGTGCCCCGAATGCTTCCTCCAATCTGGTAATCAATATCCATGCCTCAACCCCCGGGTCATTCTGTGCAGCTACAAGTAGTCACTGCATTTAAGTGCAGCAACCCAGGACAGATGCAGATTGTGCATTAACTTTCTTTAAGAAAAAGCGCTAAACAAAACTCCCGCTACAACCGTTGCCGTTTTCCAGGTTTCCTCCAACTTTACAAAATGTAACACCGAATTAGTAAATCACATTGCATTTGCACATGTAACGTTTTTTTCCAGTAAAGTAATGTTTCCCCCTAGACACACCTCCCCACCATACAAATATTAATATTGTTAATTTCTCTTCTCTTACCCATGCTAAAAATGTAGATACTACTGCCTTTGATAAGATTACATTTGGGTACAATTTCACAAATCTAGATTCTTTCAATCAGGATGTAGAGTTCACAACCACAAATTGCTTTTTTGTGCACCCAAGTAACTTTTGACTGTGCAATATATTTTGTGAACGAGGGTCAACCATGAACAGTCACACAGGGTAGACCACAGAGGAGGACTTTGCTACGGCTGGTAAGTATTTTTTGGGCGATTAAACATTCCTGAACTATCCAAAGAGCCTTTTGTGAGATCTAAATATCTTTCTAGACAGTGGATACACAGCGGATGTGTTTAAGGATACTGCAAACGTCAATCAAGGTTTTGACTCACAAATGTCCCATTTCTATATACTTTGCGCCTGCCCGAGGCCACGCAGTGGCCATCAAGAGGGCGGGTACCTAGTCAAGGAGGGCGGTCCCGCCCCCACTGTAATGTCCGGCACCTCCGCCTCTCCGGTTGGAGGAGGCGGCCGGCCGAGAATCTCGTCCGGGCGGCGGGGAGGGGCTTATGGTGTACTTATGCTGCGGCGCCCCTTCCCCGAATCCTCTTTGCCGCCCGGACGCCGTCGCGACCTCGCTGAACACTCTTTTGTCGTCTTTCGTCGTTTCAAGGTGAGCGTGGCCTCGGGCCTTTTGTCGCCTCCACCCCCCAGTCCCTGTTCGGCCGCCTGCCCCCTCGAGGTGAGGTGAGAGCTGGCGAGGTGGCCCGTGAAGGCGGGCTGCTGTGGGGGTGGGGGACGTCCGGGGCCGTTTCGGTCCTTGTCCCTGGCTGATGCGGGTTGCGGCGGGTACTTTACGGGCCCCACAGCGATTCCCCGGGCATCTGACCCTCGTCACCGGGATGGGGCCGGGGTAATTTGTGCGGCCTGGTGGGATTGGGCCTGTATTCACGGGGGGGTGTTCGACCTCCGCTCGCTTTTCCCGCCTAGCTTTTCTCCCGTCGGGGTGGCCATTTTGTGTCCTGATCGGCGGGTTATTTGTTTGGGGGGGCCTGCCCGCGTGGGTGAGGTATGATGTCGCTTGCTCGCGTGTGCTGTTCCCCCTTTTGCCTGCCAGTCGCGCATGGGATGTTTGCCGCTCGAAATGTATTTAACCGTTTTTCCTTTATGTATAGGCAGATCTTTCCATGCTCGAAGTTTCGAATCTTTTCGGTTTTGCATCTGTTGTCCATGTTTAAGTAAATGCAGTATCCACTTTAATGCAGCTGTTTTCCGATTATTGATGCTTTGTGTTACGTTCCATGATGGCGCGGGGTATGTTTTCGAGGGGTTGCGGGGAACCAGTTTACAGCTTGCGGGCTCATTTATGTCTGTTCTTAGCCAACTTTCGATTATGCTCAAGTCAATACATGTGTTAGTTAGTAGTTTCACTATGCTGGAGGGCTGGTTTGTGCTTTGATGGCGCAGCGGATGTTCTCCTAATGATGCCTAAAAAATGTTTTAATGTTTGTGACGTGATGGCGCGGCGGATGTATTCGGAATGTTGATTTATAACGGTTTGGTGTTGTAGCGTCGTCCCCCCTTGTGGTCGCACGCATGCTGGTGTTCAATATGCGGTTTGCTATGTTTTTCAGAGTGTGGGGAGGTGGGCAGAACACGACGTGTTTACGCGGTTCTGGCTTGGCGCATCGTTTGGCCCAAATGTTTCTTTCACCGAGATCAAGGTGAGGGATCTGGCGGGCGCCCGCCATTTCGTATGCCTCTCCCCGGGGTTGCGGAGTGTTTACACTGCCGGAGGTAGGGGGGGGGCCTGCGTCCTGGGATCCCGGGCCTGCAGGGGTTTTTGCTGCCTGGCGCCTGCCTTTCTCACTTGCGTACTTTCTAATCATTGGTTTCTTTTACAGAAGGCGTGTGGAGGTTGCGCATGGGCTTCAGTGTGGTTGGCGCGTGCGCACGCTTTGCGGCTCCGGCGGGGCCTCGTTTTTCACATGCCACTTTCCCTTTTTCTTTCAGATTCCGGCCGTTTGCGCGCAGTCGCTTCCGCACCTAGCCCTTCCGTGGTTACCGGATATCGGAGCATCTTGTCGCACCTTCTGCCGCACGCCTGCCCACCTGCCCCCCCAGCGCCCCCTCCCCCCCCCCGTGCCTCACCGATCGTCCTATTTTGCGCACACGCTTACGCAGGGGAAGCGCAAGGTACGTTTTCACATGCGCGTGATTATGTGTTTGTGGAGCGTCTCACGCATCCTGAATGTTTGTGCACGTTTTCACGTTGGGCGTTTACCGGCGTTTTACGATCATGGTGCTCTTAGTGTCCCGGTATGGGCATTTGATGTGGGGATTCAGGCATTTCACAGCCCATTCTGTTGTTTCAGGTACATTATTCGTGTGGGGGACTGCATTGGTGCGTTACTTCCAAGTCACAAGGATCTTGCTGAGGTATGTTTTTCGGCGAGTGGGCCTCCCTTGGTGGAATCTGCCCGCGGGACAGGAGTTTCGCCCCCTTTTGGTTTAGTGTCGTGGGGTGCGTTGGGGGAGAGCTTTCGGGGGTGTATGGTGTCTTTTGGTTTATTCAAAGTCGTGTGTATACGTCCTCACGGTCCTCTCTTTTCCAGGATACTTTCGACTGCGGCATGGAGAGTCAGGGGTCCCCCGCCCTTTTCACACAGACTTCACTGGTTGAGGACTCTGGGCTAGGACCGTCGCAAGACCCCCAGATGAAAGCCCTTTTGGATGCGATAAAGACTAATGGGGTGGCTTGGGCGAGTGGACTTTTACTTGCCAACCCCCCTAGAGCATCGGGGCCGCCCCCTGCCCCACTCATAACTGAAATAGAGGCGGCAGAGGACACAACCACAGGGAGGTCCAAGCGCACAAGGAAGCCAACAGTCAAAGACTTCCCACCGGAGCCCCCCGCAAAGTCCAGGGCGGCTGAACCGATCAGAAACGTGATAGTACATGCCCCGGCATCCCCCCCGGCGGTGGTCCGGGTGTGCCCCCCCTCTCCTCCACGCTTGGCGGTCCCGAGTGCGGAATTCGCTACCCGGGCGGACCTGGGTAAGATTACTGACTCGCTGGCCTCTTTTATGTCCGAAATAAGAGCCAGTTTGTGCCCTGCCCAGTCCAGATCATCTGTTTCTGCATTACCTGTGATTCTGCCATCTTCGCCAGTGGCCCCTTTGTCTTCTGCCGGGGAGGCAGATGTTGCTCAAGTGTGGGGTGGTGCTCCTGCACAAGGGGGGTTTGTTGTGGGTCCCGTCACTTTACCTATTGTCCAGACGGTCAGCGTGATAGACAGTCAGGTGCCGGGTGCTTTTCCTCCTCAGGTTTTGCCGCCAGTGCAGGGTGTGCCCCAGGTGGCCCCTTTGCCGGCGGTTGTCGCTGACCAGCCTCTAGCGGGGCTATCTGCCACTCCCCCCCCTTTGCCGACTACCAGTGTGGTGGCTCCACCGACATCTTTGGTGCCCATCCCTGCGCCCACAGCCCTCATGACCATGGCGCCCCTTCTATCAGGCAAATGCTCCCTGGCCTGGCAGGTTCCCCAGGCGGCGAAGGAAGGCATTTGGAGGAGGGAGTTCATTGACATTTTCTCGCTCCTCATGCTGGGGGCGGATGGGGTAGATGTGCGTAGGATGGGGTCTAAAGATGAGGAGAAGAAAGCTCGCTTCCAGTCCTGGCCCGAGAAGTCTATTAGAAACTGGCGTCAGGCCTTCGCCATCCTGGCAGCAGTCATAACTGAACGTTTTCCGGACCAAGCACAGGGTCTTTTTCAATACAATAGCATCATAGTTAATGAAGCGGAAGCAACAACTGGGATGGGGTGGTATTCTTATGACTGCGAGTTCCGAAAAAAGATGTCTGTCTGCCCCGAGCTGGAGTGGGATCAGGTTGAGGTCAGACTGTGGATTGCTCATATGGGTAAAAGTAAAGTAGAAAGTGGTAACAGTGCTGTCCAGGCCAGGAAGTCAGATAATGAAAAGCTGTTCACCCAGAAGAGGAGTAATTTTCGCCAGTCCTTTCGTGGGGGGCGGTTCTAACAGGCAATTCGCCAAGAAATATGCCCCTGCCACCTGCAGGATGTTTAATGCGGGAAACTGCACTTGGGGGAAAGCCTGCAAGTTCTCCCATGCGTGCAGCAAGTGCGGTGGCCCCCACCCCGAGTCCTCTTGCGAGAAGAGATCCCCTGCCCCCAATGCTGCCAACAAAGACAAGTAGTACTCCCAGGGACCTTCCCACCCCCCCTCCCCCAGTTCCTGTGGTCTCCCAGTGGCGCGAGCCTCTCAGCCCTCCCCATCGTCCACCTGTGTTGCCGGTCGGGGATTGCCCCAATCGTGGGACCAAAGGTCCATCTCCAATCATTTTGCCCAGGTTACTTGCCCTCCTTCATAAATACCCCAATGTGAAAGATAGGGATACCCTGTCCCATGGTTTCCTCGAAGGTTTCCAGATCCCCTATCAGGGCCCCAGAGTCAGCAGAGATGCTGAAAACCAAAAATCAGTAAGGGAGCTCCCAGAGGTTGTAGACATAAAGATCAACAAGGAGGTAGCGTTGGGGAGGGTGGCTGGGCCTTTCCTGTCTCCCCCCCTCCACGACTTTGTTGTGTCCCCTTTGGGTGTGGTCCCCAAAAAAGATCCTGGGGCCTTCAGATTGATTCACAATTTGTCCTTCCCAGAGGGGGACTCTGTTAATTCTTGGTTGCCTGAAGAAGCTTGTTCGGTCTCCTATTGTTCCCTGGACATGGCCATAGATTTGGTGAGGAGGGCAGGGGTAGGAGCTTGGCTGGCCAAGGCAGATATTGAGGCGGCTTTCCGCTTGCTACCGGTCCATCCTGACAGTCAGCACCTCTTGGGATTCAAATGGAAAGGGGGGTACTACTTTGACAAATGTATGCCCATGGGGTGCGCTGTCTCGTGTGCTTTCTTTGAGGCATTCAGCACCTTTCTGCAGTGGGCCCTCGTGGAGGAATACAATGTGTCTGCGGTGTCTCACTACCTGGATGATTTCCTGTTCATTGGGAGGGAGGGCACGCAGGAGTGCCAGGAGGGCTTGGACTGTTTTGTGGAGCTGGCTGGCCGCTTGGGGGTGCCCTTAGCGCCGGGTAAGACCGAAGGCCCTGCTCAGGTGCTGACTTTCCTGGGGATTGAGCTTGACACTGTACAGGGGGTGTCCCGTTTGCCGGCAGAGAAGGTGGGGGCCTTGAGGGGGGACATCCAGGCCTTGCTGGGCAAAGACAAGGCGCCGCTGGGGGTCATTCAGAGCCTCTTGGGTAAGCTAAACTTTGCTGCGAGAGTGATTCCTGTGGGGCGCGTCTTTGCTAGGCGCCTGGCCAAAGCCACTGCTAAAATTAACAAACAGTACCATTTTGTCAGGTTGACCTCCGGTCTCAAGAAGGATTTGAGGATGTGGGATGTTTTCTTGGCGGAATTTAATGGGACTGTGAAGTGGAGGTCCCCTTGGGTGGGGAGTCCAGAGCTAAACATGTACACTGACGCCTCGGGCCGCGAGGGCTTTGGGGCCATTTTGGGAGATGAGTGGTGCGCGCAGCGTTGGCCCAACTCTTGGCGCAAGCGGGGCATTACTTCCAACATTGCTGTCCTGGAACTCTTCCCGATTGTCATTTCCTTACACCTGTGGCCGGAGGCCTTGTCCCACAGAAAAGTCTTGTTCTGGTCAGATAACATGGCAGTGGTGCAGGCGATCAATGGGTTGTCCGCCAACTGCCCCATGGTGCTGTCTCTGCTCCGGGAACTGGCTAGCAGGTGCCTGTTTTGCAATGTCGATTTTAGAGCCAGACACATTGTGGGGGTCACCAATGTCGCAGCTGACGCTCTCTCTCGTTTTCAGCTGGACCGTTTCCGGGCAGCCTGCCCTCAGGCGAGAGAGGAGATGACCCCCTTTGCGCCAAGGCTTTGGCACATCTTGGAGTGGAGCAGCACATGAGGGAACTGGGCGAAAAATCATTAGCACTGAGTACTCGTAAGCGCTACGCAAGCCATCGTGCTACGTTCACTAAAGTGATCTCTGACCTGGGTCTGCAAACATTGCCATTAGAGAAGAAAGTTCATGCTTTTTTAGTGTGGGCTAAACGGCAGTTGAAATCGCACTCTTGGGTGTGCGGCCACCTAGCGGCAATTGGGCACGAGGCTAGATTGTGTGGGGGACTTGACCCCACCTCTTCATTTGCAATTAGGGCTGCCTTGAAGGGTTGGGCGAGGGAGGATCCTAGGGCCCCAGATGACAGGTCCCCCATCGATTTCCCTTCCCTCCAGGCCATGTTGCAGAGGTTGCAAGCTGTTGTGCACTCCAGGTACGAGGAGTCTCTCTTCGCGGCGGCTTTCGCCCTAGCTTTCTTTGGTGCATTCAGGAGTAGTGAGCTGGTGGCGCGCTCTAAGTCCGATACCTCTATGGATGCCCTGGGTGTGGCGGATATCAATCTCGAGGGTGGGTTGTCTGTTAAGCTGAGAAGATCCAAAACTGACCAGTCTGGTAGGGGGTCCCTGATTAGACTTTCCCCCCTTGGTGATCCCCGCTACTGCCCCGTGGCATTGCTGCAAGCCTTCCTGGCATTACGCCCGTCGGGGCCTGGCTACCTCTTAGTGCATGCCGATTCCTGCCCTTTAACAAAATATCAACTGGACAAGATTATGTTGGCTTGCCTTGACAGGGCTGGCTTGTTGGTTGTAGGGAAGAAGTTCTCGAGTCACTCATTCCGCATAGGGGCGGCCACTTCAGCTTTCCGCGCTGGGATGTCCCCAGGGCAGGTGCAGTCGGTGGGACGTTGGGAATCTGCCTGTTATAGGCGTTATGTTAGGCCTTGAGCTCCCCCCCCCTCTTTTTTCAGTGTTGTTGATTTCGTTTGCTGTGCTTCACAATTTTGTTTGCTGTGCTTCACATTTGTATAACATGTGTCTGGAATAAACACCCTTGAACATATCGCGTCTTTCTTTGACAGGTACTCGCGTGTGGGTCTTGGGGCATTCTATGGTCAGCAGATTGGCGCGCTGGGCTGCCATCCGACAGTGGACTGGTACCTTCGCAGAAATAGAGTGTGTGTGGTGGGGGTTCCCCGGTATGCGCTGGCATAGCCTGCTATTTCGATTGAAGGAGATCCTTTCCCGGGGGGGGCCCCTTCCTCAGCATTTAATAATCCATTTGGGTGGCAATGACATTACCTCAGTGGGGAAGTCAGCTCTGCTTCTCAGGATGAAAACGGACCTGGGTATCATTGGCAGCATGTTGCGCGAATGCGAGGTCTGGTGGTCTGAATTAGTGCCCAGGAGGCACTGGCGGGGTGCTCAGTCCAGTGAGGCAATCGAGAGGACTAGAAGACGCGTAAATGCGGCCATGAAAAAGTTCACGCAGCACAGAGGGCTTGGTTTCATTAAACATGACTTGATTCAGGAAAGGGTCAAGGGGTACTTCGAGGAGGATGGTGTCCACCTCACGCCTGTGGGCTTAGACCTCTTTTTGTTGGACTTGAAGGAGGCACTCATGAGCAGAGGATGCAGGTAGTATAGGTGACATTGGTGGGGGGCCTGTGCGGCAGCGGTTACCACCGCACAGGCTGTGGCGGAGTTACGGGGCGATCCGGAAGAAGAGAGGTGCAAATGATGTACTTCAGCGGGCACATAGGGGTGCCAGAGCCTACCTGTAACCTCATGGGAGGTGCAGGAATCCGTGTCGGCACCCCAGTAGTCCTTCGGGCGGTTGTGGGCCTGTGCAGCCGGGGGTTTGCCTAGGCACGCCCAGCAAATGGGTGTGTCAGTATTTTATTATGTTATACAGCAGTTGGGTGGTTCGCCACTGTGCTGTTTGGCTCAATCAGGCGGACAGGTGGCGAGAATGCGGCCTGTCCTGGATCGCCCGTAAGCTAACCCACCATCTTTACATATGTTGTATGTAAATAAATCCTGCAGCAGTTTTTACCCAAACTTTTAATTGTCTGTGTTTCCTTTGCGGGTTTGGGTATGTGGGGCGGGGGAATGTTATGTCGCCCTGAGTTGACTATGCGCCTGCCCGAGGCCACGCAGTGGCCATCAAGAGGGCGGGTACCTAGTCAAGGAGGGCGGTCCCGCCCCCACTGTAATGTCCGGCACCTCCGCCTCTCCGGTTGGAGGAGGCGGCCGGCCGAGAATCTCGTCCGGGCGGCGGGGAGGGGCTTATGGTGTACTTATGCTGCGGCGCCCCTTCCCCGAATCCTCTTTGCCGCCCGGACGCCGTCGCGACCTCGCTGAACACTCTTTTCCCTCCCTTCCTCTTACCCAGAGTGTTAATGGTAAGGGTTGGGGGGTTTTGTAATGTGTTTGTTTATCGTTGCAGGCGGAGTTACGGGGCGATCCGGAAGAAGAGAGGTGCAAATGATGTACTTCAGCGGGCACATAGGGGTGCCAGAGCCTACCTGTAACCTCATGGGAGGTGCAGGAATCCGTGTCGGCACCCCAGTAGTCCTTCGGGCGGTTGTGGGCCTGTGCAGCCGGGGGTTTGCCTAGGCACGCCCAGCAAATGGGTGTGTCAGTATTTTATTATGTTATACAGCAGTTGGGTGGTTCGCCACTGTGCTGTTTGGCTCAATCAGGCGGACAGGTGGCGAGAATGCGGCCTGTCCTGGATCGCCCGTAAGCTAACCCACCATCTTTACATATGTTGTATGTAAATAAATCCTGCAGCAGTTTTTACCCAAACTTTTAATTGTCTGTGTTTCCTTTGCGGGTTTGGGTATGTGGGGCGGGGGAATGTTATGTCGCCCTGAGTTGACTATGAAACAGTTAACCTGTTCAATTACAAACATCCCAATTTGTAGATAGTGTGAATCATCCGTTTCCAGGATGCTCTAGTCCTGGGCATTATCCAGATCAATTTTCAAAACTTCAAGGCACATCACAGAAAGTGGATCCAATCGATTCGGGTGCCTTTCTTCTAGAATCCTTTCTCCATAGCTCTGCACTCAACCTCGGATTTCATATAGACAGTGAAATAAGTGATTCAACATTAAGAACATACATCACCGCCTTGTACTACTGCTATGTACTCGTCATCAGCAAATTTCATTCTTATTTCTAGGCTGCCAAAATAGTTATAAACATACTCGGGTCAGCAAAGGCAGCTACAACAGTATTCCCCTAGACCATGGGTACTCACAAACATTTACCCGGGGGCTGCCAGATTTGGTCTTTGGTGTGACCGATGGCCGCACTGATGCCTGCGGGTGGGGGGTGTTAAAGTCTGTGTAGGGGAAGCAAAGCATGTCTATTTACTGGCTAAATTCATGTTTCAAAACCATCACTTTAAGGAAAATATTTCATAATGCATATTTTGATTTACTAAGGTGTAAATTGATCTACAGGTCAATGAAATACACTTTTTTTAATTTTGAAAGAACACTATCCTATTTTTACACGTTTGCGGTCTTTAAAAATAAAGGTGTACCTTAAGTTGAGGGCCTTGTTACTTCCTTTCTCTTTCTGCAATTAACTTTTACGTAAGTGCTTGCTTTATATTTAACATTTTTATTTGTGTTAGTGCAATGTCGAGTAAACAGCAGCTCTGTGCTGCTGGCCAGGGGGCAGCATGCAAAGGTCAGCAGGGCCGCATGTGGCCCCCAGGCCGTACTTGGAATATCACTGCCCTAGACACTCCACCACTCCTTTCGTCTCTTGACCAAGTTCTCAGTGTGAGTACCTATAAACTGTGAAACACTCCCAAGTTAACTCCTCCCAGACTGTAGACAGTAAGATCCTTAAAAATGTCCTTGTTTCAGCACAAATATTTCCAGAACAATAGACAATCCCATTTGTCATGGCATTCCTTCCAGAAGCCCAATTTCTTGCTACACAAAAATGGTCAAACACATCCTATTCTGATTACTGTTCCTTCCTCAGGCCCAATGAGTATACTTGCTCACGTGATGTCTGCAAAGACAGTTGTCTTGCTCAGCCACCAAACACTACAAATGTATATTCAGGTTTCATGCAGAAGAGAACTACAACTGCATCTTTCAGGTTCTTCAACTCAAGACACTCCAGAAACTACAAATAGTCCAGTATTACACATGATGCCTCATCTTAGGTCTAAGATACTTAAACCAAGGCAGCTATCAAGACTCTGCAGAAGCAGACAATTTAACATCATAAGAAGTTTACCTGGTACACAAAGCCCAGGAAAATCTGCAGTCCCCACCATGGACTGGAATTTGGGGTCCACCCAGAATAGGGGTGGGCGGAAAATACGTTCCGCTCGCGGATTTTGCGGATTTTCGGGAAATCCGCAATCCGCGAGATTTGCGAATCTCCCGCAAAATCCGCAAATCCGCGAGCAGCGGATTTGGCTCGCACTGCTCGCACTGTTCGCGTGAGTTCGCGCCCCGCGAATAAGTGCGAATAAGTGCAAAATTGCAGAAATACGCTCTTAGCAAAACTGAAAGTAACTACTTACCAGGTTCAAAAGTTCAGGCTCATCATTAGTAGCCATTTTCTGTAGTGCTTCCTGAGGGGCCCCTCCAGAGTTCAGTTGCAGGTTGCAACTATTATGTGACCCTGCTCTGAACCTCAGAATAGTTACATATATGCCACAAAGGTCCTGAATTACAGCTAAGGGAGACAAGCAGGAGCCAGGCTGGAGGTTCAAATCCATTATTCAGCCCCTAATTCATTATTGTCAGTTGGGGCAGGGCAGGTGTTGTAACTAATTTTGCAACAATGAAAGCACTTAGCAAGTTCAAAAGATCACTAATCAGGAAGCACTAAGGAAGCAGGTGCCAGCTAAAAAAATATTCTGTGACACATTAATCAGCCCCAAATTAATTCAGGTCACTTGAGGCAGGGAAGGTGTGCTTGTTGCCACAATAATGTACACTGACTGGACAACCAGAGGGTGCTGTGATGAAACAGAGGGTGGCATGGGTGGGCCAGAGGGTGGCATGAGTAGTCAGAGAGTGGCAGTGGTGACAGAGAGTGGCAGTGATGAAGAAGAGTGTCCCAAACAGGCTGGACACGTAGAAACAACAAGTTCGCGAAACTTGCGACCCGACAGGTAAGTTCGCAATTTGCGACATTGTACAAAACCCTCGCGAACTGGCAGAAACCCGCGCAAACACAAAAAAAAAAAAAATCCGCAAATTCGCGGAAATTCGCGGATTTTGCGGATTGCGAATCCGCAAATCCGCAAAATTCGCGAATGCGAGATCCGCAAAATTCGCTCATGCTTAACCCAGAACCAGCTCAGACGCAGCCCACATGAGTTGAAGTAGCTTGTAACAAAAAGTAGGCCTCACTCCTGGATCCTGTGGGCAGAATGAAGTTAGTTTTAGGAAGATGGGAAGAAGGAAGAGCCCAGGTCCCTACTTGGGCATATCCTGCCTACACAGGAAGGACATCACAGGAAGTCACCTTTAACCCCTCTGCCCTTTACTTGGATATCTGAGCTGGATGACGTTGGTGGAGAGGATATAGAGGGTTTATAAGGTAGTCAAAGCAAAGGACATGTCAGGGAGTGCCGACGAGTGGCTCATGTGACGCGTCCAATAACCACCAGAGAAAGGAGCCAGTGGGCAGGAAGTGTAAGGGGACCAAACTCCAGCCCACTGGGGAACCGGCTGGAGGAGGGCAAAATGAGCCCACAACAGCTTCGGTCTCTAAGAAGAGGAGCACAACCTTGTGGCACACAAGCCATCTCAGTTAACAAAACAGGATAGATATATATATATATATATATATATATATATATATATATATATATATATATATATATATATATATATATTACCTACTGGCGATAGCCAGTAGGTATGTATAGTTAGGATTGGCTACCATAGGAAATCCGCAACATTCTATTGGGAATAACTTTGGCGCCGGTTGAGGAATTTGCGTGTAATTTTCCAAAATTTTGGCCAGCTCCGCTCCTTCCCTGAAAGTTTCAGGGGGATTCGTGAAGTGGGGGCTGAGAAAAAAGGGGGGTCCCAAAACGTGCTTTCCCCATACGTGCGCGCACCCTTACGTGCGCGAGCACGATCCTGATTGGCTGGCAGTCGACTGTCAACATTCCAAACTGTCCAAACCAGGAAGAGTTGGCCACCATCTTGTTTCTGAGGAGAACTGAGGCACAAGAGAGCCCAAAACAAGAGTGGAAAACACGAAAAGGGGGCAGGGTAGAGACCCCCCTACCCCGTAGCCCTTCTCAGGGGGTCTCAGAAGGACCCCCAAGGGCAAAAAAAAAAAAAAAAATCGCGGGGTACACACACGGTACACGTATAGGTGCGCGTACGGATGCGTACCGTGCACGTACACCCGCGATTTTATAAAAAAACAAAATAATAATAATTTTGCCCTTGGGGGTCCTTCTGGGACAACCTGAGAAGGGCTAGGGGGACAGGGAGTCTCTACCCTGCCCCCTTTTTGCGTTTTCCACTCTTGTTTTGTGCTCTCTTGTGCCTCAGTTCTACTGAGAAATGAGATGGCTGCTCAGGTGGTACCAGGATATTAACATATAAAACGTTATTCGCAAATAGAATTTGCATTTACAAAACCTTTGAAGATTTTTGAAAAAAAATAGGTTTCACGCCAGATATAGTTAGGAATTAGCATTTAAAAAACCTTGCAAATTCACTGAAAAAACCATAGGTTTCAGGCCATATATAGGTAGGAATTAGCATTTAAAAAAACTTGCTTTTTTTAAAGCTAATTCCTAACTATATAAGGCCTGAAACCTATGGTTTTTTAAGTGAATTTGCAAGGTTTTTTAAATGCTAATTCAGAGAGTGGATCCTTGTGTGGGCTCTGTTGCTGAGAGATGAAGAGGACAGCGTGAGGCCTAAAGTAAGGTCATGGCTCTGAGGACAGCCCTCGCGCCCACATACTGACAGGTGAAGTCTGATGCACAGGGATTGGTCGGGTCAGGCGGTGAGGAGGAAAGGGCGGGACATCCGGCTGCAGGCTTCAGTTCGATCACGCAGCCAGCAAGAGCGAGACCCTCATGGAACGAAGGGGTTAACTTTCCTTTCAGCTCAGCATGCTTTTTATTATTCCTTCAAGTACAGCCAATGCTTTATTTTACATGCTTTCCATTCCGTCTAATAAGGTCAGGCTGGCGAAAGACCGCTCCAGCCCCTGGTTTACACTTCACGAGCCAGCGGCTCCCAGCACAGAGATGTTGGCAGCTGTTAAGCCTCTAATGGAGTTCATATTGGCTCCCCCCCACCCCCCACCGCCATCAACAGATTCAACACACAGAGATATTAATTAAAAATAGAAAAACTACATCCTGCGAACGGCAGAGCCCCGGGTTCCTACTCAAGTATCAGTCACTGGAAGTACAACAGCGAGGCGGACAAGAAACAGCTGGAAAGTAATGAAACTCCGCCTGGCTTCTGGTCGGTGAAATGACGCGCGCGCACACCACAGGGCCTGCAACAAAAGCGAAAATGGGCTACGCTGCCAAGATGACATGAAAGAGCAGAGGAACCAAGGACTCCACTCAAAGCAAGCTTCATGCCGGGAGAGGGCGCATTACAGGTGTAGGAAGGTGGATACCTGACTATGGTTGCCCCCAAATTTTTGCCTGGTGTTTTGCTGGTTTTCCAACTTGGCCTGGGACCCTGCCAATCAGGACCCCAGGCCTACTGCTCTCTCTGTAAAATGGATTCCATGTACCTTAGGTACATATCTAATTGGTACTGGGCCACCTTATCAGACCCTGTAACTCAGGGCATAGGTGTACCCAGGGCCTACCGGGGGCTGCAGCATGTATTATGCCACCCCTGGCTGGCCATCTAAATCTGACACAACTGGCTGCACGACAGCTGGGGCAAGGTGGTGTAATCACCCTTTGCTTTAGATATAGTATACCTATATCTAACCCTAAAATGGACACACAGATTCCGATCAGTCACTCCTATGGCAGGCCTTGACAATCCTGAAGGCAGAGTGCTTGGAATCGTGTGAGATGGTGCTCTAGCATGAGCTGAGCCCGTTTGCAGCTTGCGGAACCAAGTCCTAATAGCTGTTCCATGATAACGCATACCATATACTCTTAAGTGCATTATAATCCTCGCGGTTATATGCTATCTCTGGTATCGCTTTATCAAAACATGTTGAGTTGAATAAGGTGTCATACGAATTGGAATACTAACCCCTCGCCAATTCTGGCGACGGGGTTAGCATTCCACCCTTCTAGAGGGACACGACATGTATGTAACTGTGAACTCCGGTTAAAGTTAACTCAAGCCTCAGCATCACAAAATGGATGCTGCCACCAGAGACACAAGTCTGACCCCCTGCAGCTGGGAGTCCTTCCAGCGAGGGGAGCTTGGACAAAGGGTTTCCTGTCAGGGGCGGTGCTAGCACCATCCCAGACAGGGTTTTGTCTATCCTGGGTAGGCAGGGCTTTAGAGGAAGGTGACTGCAAGTGGCACCCCGGTGCTCACTATGCATCTGCCGGCTAGAACCAGTTCCAGGGGCACACCAGCTCCTGAGCTGGGGAAAGTCCGGCATGGGAGAGGGGTGTAACCACCCCCCTTCCTGGTCCCACCCATGGGCAGGACCTAGTCGCGTGCCAGCCCCTTTTCCTAGTATAAAGATAGGAGCGGGCCCCCTTCCAAATTAGATCATCTTTGAATCCTGAAACTATTTTCTACGAAAGGAACTCTCGACTTCTTCTCAAGATTTCTCCCTTGTGAGTAAGGAGTAGTCACCCTGCACCCGCAGGCACCATCCAAGAACACTGCGGTTTGCTGCACGTCCTTCCTCCGGAATCCGACTGACCAGCACAACGAGACCCGGCTTCCCTGGCACCTCTGACCTCTACCCACATCGTCAGCTCAGCTGAGATCCGTGGGTGCGACGAGACCTCGAGGGACCGGCCATCTTCAAGACTGCACGACTCTTGCCCAGCACGACCGCCGAGGGATCCTCGAGTGAGTGCTTTGGGGTCCGAGAAGCCCCAACCCTGAGCAGCTCCAGCACCGAAGTCCAGCCCTCCAGCATCCACCAGATCAATCAATCAATCAATCAATCATCGCATTTATATAGCGCGCTACTCACCCAGAGGGTCTCAAGGCGCTGGGGGGGGGGGGTCCGCTACTGCTCGAACAGCCAGGTCTTGAGTTGCTTCCTGAAGGTGAGGTGGTCCTGGGTCAGGCGGAGGTGGGTGGGGAGGGAGTTCCATGTCTTGGCGGCGAGGTAGGAGAAGGACCGTCCCCCTGTGGTGGCTCTTCGGATGCGGGGGACGGCGGCGAGGGCGTGGCTGGTCGATCGAAGCTGGCGTTTGGAAGCGTAGAAGTTGAGGCGGCTGTTGAGGTATCCTGGGCCTTGGTTGTGTAGGGCTTTGTGTGCGTGGGTGAGGAGACGGAAGGTGATTCTCTTGCTGACCGGGAGCCAGTGCAGGTCTCTCAGGTGTCCGGAGATGTGGCTGCGACGGGGGATGTCCAGGATGAGTCGCGCTGAGGCGTTCTGGATCCGCTGGAGTCTCTTTTGGAGTTTGGCGGTGGTTCCGGCGTAGAGGGAGTTGCCGTAGTCCAGACGGCTGGTGACGAGGGCCTGGGTGACCGTCTTCCTGGTCTCGGTGGGGATCCACCGGAAGATCTTACGTAGCATGCGCAGTATGTTGAAGCACGACGAGGAGACGGCGTTGACTTGTCTGGTCATGGAGAGGGAGTAGTCCAGGATGAAGCCCAGGTTGCGTGCGTGGTCTGTTGGTTTGGGTGCGCTGCCTAGGGCGGGGGGCCACCAGGAGTCGTCCCACGCGGCGGGTGAGGATCCCAGGATGAGGACTTCCGTCTTGTCTGAGTTCAGTTTCAGGCGGCTGTTCTTCATCCATTCGGCTACCTCTTTCATCCCTTCGTGAAGGTTGGCTCTGGCGGGGTCGTTGGTGAGGGATAGGATCAGCTGGGTGTCGTCGGCGTAGGAGATGATGTTGAGGTTGTGCTGGCGTGCGATGTCTGCGAGGGGGCTCATGTAGATGTTGAAGAGGGTTGGACTGAGCGAGGAGCCTTGAGGGACGCCGCAGATGACTTCGGTGGCTTCAGATCTGAACGGAGGGAGACGGACTCTCTGTGTCCTTCCGGTGAGGAAGGAGATGATCCACTCCAGTACCTTCTCCTGGACTCCAACGTTGCTGAGGCGTTGTACTAGGGTACGGTGGCAGACAGTGTCGAAGGCCGCGGAGAGGTCGAGGAGGATGAGGGCCACTGTTTCTCTGTTGTCGAGTAGCGCTCGGATGTCATCGGTGGCTGTGATCAGGGCAGTCTCTGCGTGGGGCCCTCATCGGTGGCTGCGATCAGGGCAGATCTGCGTGGAGCCCTTCTGCTTTTTGCTGCTCACCGCGTTGTCTGGCTACTAGCCCGCTGGCTTGTGGCCTTCCCGACGACGACCGACAACATCAACCCTGCTGGTCTGGTTGCTCCAGACTGGCCCTAGCTCCCTTCCAAAAGAGGAGCACCCGGACCCTCCTGGTCCACTCCAGACGCCATTTTAGGTCCACCGCGTGGGTTTGAATTTGCCAAGACTTGTTGCCCCAATCCTGGGTCCAGCGACGTCGACAGCAGCAACCATCGTGGGACAGCTCGCACCTCCATCCTGGTCGCCGACAACGCCTCCTGGTCCGTGAGACTGCAGAGCCCAGCGTCGCCCACTCACCTGGTCGAGGTGACTTCAGCTGGTGCCATCCTGGTGCCCATCTAATCACTAGCTAGTGATTCAGAACTTGGTCCCCTCTGCTTACAGGTGTCTTCCATCTTCGATCCAGGCTTGGATCACTTCGAACTTCTTCACTGGTCGCCTGCCAGCAACTTCTTCTTTCAGGCTCCATAGACTGCAACGAGGATTCCCGACGTCTTTCCAGACCTATGCATCCGCAGCCCCTGGGCTAGGTAACTTCGGCATTTCGGTGCCCCAGCATAGCCTCACTATCCAAGGGTCCAGATCCTTTTTCGTTTCAGCTCTACCTAGTCGGGTTCTCCCGAGAACACTAACATTGTAAATTCCTAGCATCCATAGACTTTGTGCGCATCCCGCGTGACAGTGCACACTCTGCACCAGAGTCGCCTAGGCCTCCTGCTAGTAATCTGAAGGTTCAGTAGTCCAGTCCTAGCGATTCCAAACCCTATGAGATTAGTATTACCTGCTAGTAATTTCGCATTCCACTTTTGTAGTATATGGTTTTCCGTGCCCCTCGGGCATTTGTGTAAATTGTGCAACTTAAAGTATTTTCGTAAGAGTTTTGTTGTGTGCTTAGTACCCTGTCCTCATAAAGAGTACAGGGCTGTTGTGATCTAAATAAATACACTGTTTATTTTCATAACACTTGTGTGGTGTCCTTTCACTTGGTGTTCAAGGGGTATATGTGATGGTATAACAGCTGGCTTAACACGCCCTCTAGAGTTTAGCCCGAAGACTGCTCGTATCCATGCTACTAGGATAGCTGGTCTATAAGGTTGACTTACAACCAATCATCAATAAGGGTTGTTTGGACTGATACAAAGTGCTCACTAGAATAGTGAACATTATATATCAGGCCAACTTCTCACAACAGGCTTAACTCTACTATAGCCTGGGCCACTGGAATTAAGTGGCAGGGGAGGGTCTGATTAATATGGGGCAAATTATGCGGCACATGTTGTGATATTGCTTACTCATTTTGTCATTTGTAAGCTTTTTTACACTCTCTGGGCATTAACTGTACCTCATTAGTAACAGTTTGACACCCAAATACAGCAATAAGTCACAGAAAGGTGACCAGTCCAGCTGTGCAAAGGCCTTCCACTGTGCAGCAACACATGTCGCTGCACTTTTTCTACATTTTAAACCGTTTGAGCTAAAAGCGATTTATTTTGTTAAAATAAGAATATTATGTGGCAGATGATGGATTATGTGACAAATGCGGCAAACCAACAACTAAGCGAAATTCGCTGCGGCTGCACAATCGCATAATTCCTGTGGCCTTGACTATACCTGATACTGGAGCCACCAAACAGGCGTGATGAGAAGCATTTGCTGATGACGCCACTCCGTGCAGATAGAGTTCCTTGAAGATATCTGTAGTATTTTAGTTGTAAATTGAGAACTAACAAAATGCTGCAAGCGAAGGCTCTGGGCATGTTACTCACAACTATCCTCCTTTGGGCATAGTTACTCACAACTATCCTCCTTTGGGCATAGTTACTCACAACTATCTTCCTTTGGGCATAGTTACTCACAACTATCCTCCTTTGGGCATAGTTACTCACACCTATCTTCCTTTGGGCATAGTTACTCACAACTAACTTCCTTTGGGCATAGTTACTCACAACTATCCTCCTTTGGGCATAGTTACTCACAACTATCCTCCTTTGGGCATAGTTACTCACAACTATCCTCCTTTTTTTGTTCCAACTGATGAGACAGAAACTGAGCGGGAAGGTTGAAATGATGAAATGTTTAGTGGGGTGGGCCATACGACAGGGCTCTCAGAGGCTACCAGCCGGCACTGGGCACTTTCTGCAGGACACTCTTCCTTAGAAGGTGAGCGGTGCTGAGGTGAGTCGCTTGGAACCTGGGTCCACGACAGTAAGTGGTGCACAGTGGTTTACGTCTACAGTGCTAACACCACTACAGAGCGTGGCAGCCACATGGTCACCATGTAGCCCAAGACTGACTGTATTCCAGTATTTTACAGCCACCAGTGTGGCTATGTGGCATGGTGTGGGCCTGGTGCTTCACAGTGCAAGCACATCTGGTACATGCCAGCACTTGCACGCAGTTGCCTTGTTGGAATTTGGAACAAGTGGGTGCTTAAGTGTGTGGTTGGCAGAGTTCATGGGTGTAATCAGGCCCATGAGAAAGCACTGGTGTTAGGAGTGAGGTCCCAAGAGGTCCTGCAAACATCTTGCTGCAACTTGACACTTCATGCGTAGATGTTTGCATCAAAGAGGATCCAAGTGGATGTCCTCATTGGGTTGTGTACCTACTCCACTCAATCTTACGTCAGATGTCAAATCCGATGCATGTCAGAACTTGTAAGTGTGACCGCCTGGGATGGCTTGGTAGAGTGAGAGGTTGCATGTTCAAGGCATAGTCCGATCCGGTGTATGTGGGGTGAGCATGTTCAGTCTGTCCTTGGTTAGGAGAAAACCGACAGGACCTAACCTAGTCCTTTAACTGTGCCTGCTGTGGTGTGACAGGAGTGCAAGGTCCACACAAACAAGTCACAACTGGTCAATCTACTGCAAGCCACTGTGCTGTCGACCAAGGAGTGAATTTAATGCAGCAGAACAAATCGTACTGTTAGAGGGAACAGGTAGAGGCACCGTTGGCGGGAAGGGGATCTAAAGGAATCTCTGATCACTGGTGAGCCCCTCACACCAATGTACATGATCTCTCTGGTGTCTTTGCTGCAAAGACTCCAGCACAGCATGCAGAACCCAGGTTCAGAGGACCATAAGGGCGGGATTCGTGCGAGGACAAATCAGACTCATGCGTGCCAATGAAGTTATGAATAAGCTATTTAGATGGGCAGGGAAAGAGCATAGGACCTGGCACGTAGCTTGTGGTGTTTGGAGTATGTGTTCCTAATGTGTAGGGTTGCTGGACTCGACAAAACAGCTGGAGACACCGGTGTGTGTAATAACATGTTATTGCATAGTTTGGAACTTCATTGGTGTATGCTTGCATATTCACACAAACAGCTCGTCAACACAATGCCTGCAGGATGCTGGGCAGCTCCAGTCACATCACCGTCAACAACATACACTACACATTTACGATTGGAAGGAAGACTGCTGATAGGACACCGTGGCGTAGTCGTATTTGCATCCTCCTTTAGGATGCTGATGAAGAACTTGGTGGTGCGCTCAAGACTTTGCAAAGCCCCTCATAGGGTCTTTACATTCACCAGAGGACACTTTCAGCCTAGGCTTGATCAGGGTGCAGGGCTGACTTTTCTGTTGGAGGTTCCTATAAAAGAGGTCATTTGTCTTTACAACTGCATATAATAATCTGTCCTGGTCATCGGGGATGATGCTAAGCAGTTCCATGTTTGCTTCTCTATCCTAGAGAGGATAATTTATAAATTCCTGGTTGCAAATAGGGTGTTGGATTTCATGTTCAGAAGTCCCAACCATGCCCTTGAAAATGATGGGTTTATCACCAGCTCTGGTGCTGGGGCTCCAGTAAAACTGGGCACATCAAAGTAGGACAGGTCGTGGTACAACGAGAGGGCAGAGAAGGATCTGAAACTAATTCTCTCCACAAACGAGCAGTTCAGATCCTGCTCACACACTATGCAGAAGATGAAACAACCAAGAGGAACAACAGACACAAGCTTCAAGTAGGGCATTTCCAATAGGCCTCTGTCCAGGGGTGACGCGGGTTGTGCTATATGCAGGCAAGGGAAGGGGTCCTGCTCGAAGCAGTAACTTCGAAGCAGGTACAATTGCGAGGCAGTTCCAATGATGCTTGGAAACTTGGAAGTCTAAGGGATGGGCATGGAGGCCCATTGAGTATGGAGCTTACATATTATTTGGCCAGTTGCACTTCATTACGGTCACATGCTTGACGCCCCCTAACGTGTCCTTTAATATCAATTATTTGGTCTATCTTGTTGCCACCGCGTGTATTCCATTCTCTTCTTTGGCATGTGATCTTAGTTTGTGGAATTCTCTTTTTTTGATGACTACAGAAGACAATGGGGTCTTTCTTACAAAACAAATAACCTTGTTAGTTCAATAGAATTAAGAGTTTTTTCTCTACCTAGGCACATAGTGACACTAGTAGTGTTCGTTTATGTACACACAAACTTCCCAGTGCCAAGAATCCCAGTAGCGATAATACCAGTGCTCTATAACATCATTATTGCTTGTTCTTTTTGGTTCAGACTACTTGACCTTCATCACACCTATGCTGGTGGGCAAACCTGCGTTGCTCACTTTTATTCTCTCATCGTGCCTATTGCACTCACAATACTCTTGTACTTCGAGCATACGCCACCTCTTTCAAATTCTCAAGAAATATCAATTTATCTTTATTCGTCCCCAATTTGCTTTTTTCTACACTTCTTTTGCCAACTTCACTGCCAACCTCTCAACTGATGATTCTTTTTTCATTTGATTTTAGATCCACCCATGATCTTTCTCCCACTTTATGCACATTTTGTTCTTCTTCATTTAGATTTGCAAACTCAACCTCTTTGACCCTTCTGTATTATGTTCATTTACTCCTCTCGCCCCCTTTATTACTGCGAGACTCTTCGCCTACCTGTTAGTCAAACGTAGGTCTACAACATCAAACGGTGCAAGGCGCTTCAGAGGTGGGCGCAAAATTATTTGTCTCTTAGAATGCTCCTCATAGTAATTGTTTTGGGGGAATTTTACAGTAATTTAGTGCCACCAATTCTTGAGCACCGCCATACCCTCATCTAAATACCCTTAGTTGACTGCGGGTGTCTCCAGTCCTCAGTTCCCTCTGGATAAAGGCATTATAAGCAAAATAATTAAATACCTAATATCCGGCAGCAGACCTTCAGATAGATTTCACTGTGTTAAACAAGCAGGGCCTGTTGTGGGGCAGGACCATAAGCCTTTTGCTTTCACAAGGCATGAGGGGGAGGGGGCAAGTAAAGACACAGGGTTTTGTGTTGCGAACTGACCCAACCCTTTTGCCCCCAAAACAAAAGCCTCCTATGCAGCAGGTAATGTCCGGGGAGTTTGCAACCCTCCACGCCCCCTTGAACATCAGCAGGGCCCAGCCTCCAAACATCAGCTGGAAACCCATACTGCTCAGGGGTCACCAGCTCATGAGTTCGTCCACTGTGTGGTATCAGCTCCTCAGCTTTAGATAGTGTAGTACACAATGGGACTCTGAGTTGGCTGATCTGTAATGCATACACATCTGCAAACATGCTAAGCTGCATGCAGCAGGATGCTGAGGGCACACATGCTATCCTTGAACTAAAGACAAACCATGCCCACATCTACCCACAGAGAACTGAATCTGGCCAGGTTTATGCTTTTTATTGCTTCTGGGAGGGCCAAAATAAAAAAAACAAGATAAACACCAGTATTGGTAAAGAAAATTGTTTTGACACTAGCATCACGTGAGGATTGGGGCTGTGCACGCCGTACAAACATTAAACCAATTGCCTTTGCCAATGCTTATTTGCGAACACAAACAAACTAATATGAACATTGGATGTTACAGATAATACTGGTTTTGTTTTCTGTAGGATCAATATTTCTTATGTGTTTGTTATTGCTTACGAGTGCGGTCGGGCGGCTCACCAAACGATTTCTCACGTAAAATAGTTCCCACGCACTCTGATAGAACAAGCATTGGCAAAACCCATTGTTTGCGCTTTGGGACCGATCGTTTTCCGTAATGATTTTCAGCCATGCTGCTTAATATCCTTGATGGTATGAAGCATTGTTAAACAAAAAACATAAAAAAACTTGATACCTCGTAGCCCATCTTGTAGGAGACGGCACTACGCAGGAGCGCTTCTACAAAATGATTGGGACTAAAAATACAACGTTTATTTATTTCTTTTTGTCATCAGGTGATGTGTTAGCAACACTGGGGGTTGGGAGTGGAAGCAGAAGCAGCAACGGGGACAGAAGCAACATGTAGGGCATGGACAGGCGGAGGAGAAGCAAGATGCGAGAGAGCAATGCGGAGCAGGCAAGGGAGAAGATCACAGGCGAGCAGGCAACGGGGTGAACAGGGATGGGGAGGAAAAGCAACAGGAGAGAGAGGAGAGCACGGGTGGGGGAGCAACATGGAGTGCAGGCTGAGGAGGGGAAGCAAAGGGTCGGAGCGACGCGCAGTGTGTGGGGAGAAGCACATGGGCGAGAGAGGAATGTGGGAAGTGCATCAGGACGAGCATAACAGAGCACAGGCATGTCCGTGAGCAACACAGAGTGCAGGTGGAGAGAAGCACACGAGGGGAGCAGCTGGAAAAACATGCACATTCATGAAGTGCTTAAACAAAAAGAAGAAAGTAGTGCTTGAAAACCAAGCTGTGGAAGCACAGAAGCGGTCCAATCAAAAGTGATCGTAAAGAGACCACGGTCCATGGCAAGGACAAACACAATGTTGACACGCTGGGACATGAATAGAAGGTAGGCAAATGAAAGACAGGAAAGACAACCAATGGTGTGCACTGGGTGGGCTCAAAGCCCCTGTATGTCCTTGGTAATCCCACAATGTAACTCACACCAGAGTGCATGCACCGTCAGTAGGCAAGACCTAAAAAAGGTGAGAATAAATACTCCAGAGGGTTGATCCAAGATGTAATTGACAATTTCTTAAACACATGCTGAAGGATACAAAGAAAAAAGAATGGTCGACGGATGATTGTCCCAAACTTCTTAAAGAAGGAGAGAGGGAGAGGATGTAGCCTTATGGCTAGAGCAGTCTACCTCGAAGCTGGGGAACCGTGTTCGAGTCTCGGCAACGACGCTAAACATCCTTTGATTCTGGGCAAATCACTTAGGGCCATATGTATCAACACATTTCCCCATAGACACAGAATGCACAAAGCCCTTTGATACATCTGGCCCTTAATCTCCTCATGGCTAACAAAAAGGAATGTGCCTTTCATTAATATTCAAACCCAAGAAAACTATACAAACCACTGGAGATGCAACTAACTGCCCAGAATTCTCTTCAGTGGTGTCCCAGGATGGCCTGGGTGCGACAGAGCTCAGCAAAGGAGGGATTGGCAGGAGCCTAATGCGGCAACAAAATCTGTATCACAAAACTGGATCTGTGCTTCCTGTTTGAAAACACAATCTTGGATTACTGACATGTTACAACTGGCCATCACAGAGCAAACCCTGTTCAAGGTGCAAGAAGACGCCCACAGACTCAGCCTCTATGAATAGAAGGACCACCTTATTACACATTTTATGACAAGAAATTGCATATCCGTTACCTTCTTCTCTGACAGAATAATTTCAGACAATGGATGCACGTCTCAAATGTACCTTTTATAGTTAACCTTCAGGCTTTTTCGAAACCAGAGTATGCTTAATAGCGATAACAGTACTTGTAGCACCTTATAGCTGAACATTCAACACAGTGTAGAATAGATTGACACACCTAGTAATGTATATTCGAATAAACTTTCATTTTGATGAAAATAAAAAAAGTGAATTCTTTTTTTCGTATTGGGTGCATGCAGAACTCGGTTGGAACTATTTTCTGTTGAATCAGGCATTTTTTAGCAATAGACTTAGGGCCAGATGTAGGTAAGTATATTTTACCGATTCATAAATACCGAATTTTACCGATTCGGTATTTATGAATCGGTAAAATAGAAGGGTGGAGATGTAGGGAAAATCGGTAATTGAATTACCGATTCTGTAGGAATCAGTATTTACTGAATCGGTAAATACCGATTCGGTAATGCCCATTGATTCCTATGGGCATTGAAGCCCATAGGAATCAATGGGCATTACCGAATCGGTATTTACCGATTCGGTAAATACCGAATTTTGCCAGGGGGTGTCACTTTGACACCCTCTAGCGCCCATATTTAAGGCATGTGTGACATGTGGCACACAGACATGCCCTAAGGGCATGTCCGTCTGTCACATGCCATAGGTGTGCATGCACACATGTGCATGCACACCTGGAATCGGTATTTTACCACCCAATTGAATTGGGTGGTAAAATACCGATTCGGTAAGGCCTGTGGGACTCAAGAGTCCCACCTACATTTCAAAATTACCGAATCAGTAAACATACCGATTCGGTATTTTACTGATTCGGTAAATTTACAGATTCGGTAAATTTACCGAATCGGTAAAATAGGCCACCTACATCTAGAATAGCCATTTACCGGTCGGTAAATGTCTACCTACATCTGGCCCTAGGTCTCTCAAAAAGCCTGCCTTATTTGTTTTTTTAAAATCAGCTTGACATGCCCAAATTAACAATTGTTCGATTAATTACCTATGCCAAATAAACCTGGACTTTACTGCTTTAAAGAACAGATATAGGCCATTCATATTGATCGTGCCACACCTACTGGCAGACAGTTAGAGTTATCTTTTAGGCTTGTGAATTTTAATAAGGGTCAAAGTTAACATGCAATTCACACTCGAAATCACCACTTACACAGTAAGCACTAGTTACTGCTACTCATGAGGTAGGACATCTGGTAAGGACTCACTAGGACAATTACTTGAACTCCCACTTAATAGCCACAATAAACTATTATTATAATTTTGGGATTTGTATGGTGCAGCAGCTACACAGTGAGCATCCTGGGACTTGGCAGTAAAATCTGATCCCAAACTGAAAAGGGGAGCTACAAAGCAGAACCGAAGAGTCAGAGCTGGGTGTGCACACTGCTTAATTTGTAAAAAAAAATTAAGTGCCGGGGCTCTCGTCAGGAGTCAGTTTCCACCAGCCCATTTCTCCTGTTAGAGCATCCGAAAACAAACAAAACTACTACCCATGAAAGTGGGGAGAAGATGTGGGGTAATGGCCAGAGCTGTCGACTTCATAGTGGAGGAACTGGGTTTGAGTCTCGACGTCGGCTTAACATCCTGTGATTTTAGGCAAATCACTTAATCTCCCCGTAAATTATTGTGTCCTTAAGTGGTGCTCATAAAAAAGAGCCGGTGTTGATGATTAAGTGCCGTTGCTGAGCACTGTAAGCCACCTGCTCAAATTAAGCACTGCCTCAGTGGTGCAGAGCTGTTGTGGGAAGGTATTCCATTCCCTGGTGGTCAGATAGGAGAATGAGCTGCCGCCCCACTTTTTCCTTCAGAATTGAGGAATTACCACCAGGGACGAGATCAAAATTATCTGGTTGGAGTTTGGGCACTGTACCTTCCTGTTATTATAGGGTTTTGTATCCCACAGGTAAGTAAGCATAAACACACAGAATGCAAACACCTGATAACATTTCTGAAAATTTCACATATCACTCCTCGTGGTGCACAGGCCTGTGGCCTTTTCTTCTTTTTTGGTAGCATTGAAACAGCATATTGCTTATTTAGCATAAAGACGGCAATATTCATGCCCCCTCCAGGACAGCCCGATGCACGTTGTCCTGACCCAAAGCTACTCGCTCTCTATGGATGGACGGGACCACATCATTACATCTATCAGGTGACGCTGGTCAAACCACGGGACTCACCATCATTAATATTAAAGTGTTGTTGACCCAACATAATCTTCATTACCAAAGAGATAAGGTAAGAACTACAGAACCCTCAATACCTAAGTTAGGACGATATTTCCATGAGCCTTGAAAAAGGACCAGGACGGTACTGTGCAAGGAACAAAACGCGTGTTGTCGGGGGGAGGAGCCAAGATGGCGACCGGAGCGGACCTGTAGGCTCCCGGCTCCGCGAGTCTTTTCCTGCCGTGCTGAAATCCTGCTCTCAAATCCTGGCACACTTGATGGTGGACTGTGTGCGAAACAGCGCTAATCTCGGCTGTGCATTCCCGGACCCGCGATTCGCCCGGCAGCCGGAGATATTCGCCTCCTGGCTCCTGACCCTGGACCCCACAGACGAGGATTCCTCCTGCCGTGCCCCGGGGACCTGTTGCTGGCCGGAGCGCTCCACCGGTGCCGGCTGCGGCGGAACCAGGACTCCTGAGTGGCGCTTCTCGCTTTCAGCCGCCTGGGGCGGCGCGCGGCGGGCGGCGAGAGGACTGGGCTTGCGGAGCTGTTGTGCCCCGTCGCAGCGGACCCTTTGTTGGAAACGGGAGGATACTGTCCGGCCATCTTGAGTCCCGCATTGTTTGCGGACCCCGTGCCTCGCTGCCCGAGGACGCTGAGGGTCGCCTACATCGAGCGGAGTGCTTTTTGACACGGTGCACAGCTCTCGGAAAGCAGCTAAAAGGGGGGGGCGCCAGTGCTCTCCTTTCACCGGCGACTGTTGACTCAACCTGTGCATGATGGCGGAGTGCGCCGCCACATTTAGCGGCGAGGTGCGCCCGTCCACGCCGGCGACCGGTGCCGCCCTGACGATAGGAGTGCCTGAGGCTCGAGGGACCCCCCCGGGAACTAAAACCCGGGAGCAACAGTCTGAACCCTCACTTGCCACCATTCTGTCAGCCTTGTACGATCTTCGCTCGGCAGTCCGCCGCAGCTGCCTGGAACTGGGGGACAGGCTGGACCAAATGGCGTTTGTGTCGGGCCGGTGCACTACTGAACTGGATTCGCACTGTTTCCGCCTGTTGCCGCCTGCACCGAGTCGGGAGTCTGCGCTCTCCCTCGCCTGTTGTTCAGCTGGGCTCGCCACGTACTCTGCTGCTGCTCAAGACCCTCGGCTTGCAGATTCCACACGGGACACATTGTTTCCCCTCCCAACGCAGTGTGCAACATTGTGGCTGGATTCCCTGTCGTGTGTGCCTCGAGGATTGTATGGGATGTTGCAGCTGCCTATTCCACCTGCGCTGAGCCCCCTTTCTATCCTGCCTGTAACAACGTGTGCACCTGGTGGCATTGTGGTACATTTTGTTCAACACGTAAGACTCCCTGATGACTCCTCGCGGCCATTTTGTGCTCTTTTGCTGATGACCTCCTCCCTCCTGCCATTATACTCCTTTGTCATGTGGTGGGCGGGCCTCTCCTGGGTAGCGAGTCTGGGGGTGTATCCACGTTCGGGCCAGGGCTAGGTCGATGTGCGGCCATGTTGGTTCTTTGTCTTGGTGGGGGCGGGCATTTTTCACGTGCATAGTTTTTGGGTCTGTCTGAGGTCGGGTCGGGGCTTGGTTCTCTATGTACTGTCGGTTGCTGGGCTGGTGGGACCGGGGTTGGAAGTTGTACGCTCTTGTCTAAAGTCGCACATGTTACAATGTTTTTCCCAAACTGCTTCTGCATTAATAACTGGCTCTCAACAGCCGAACATTGTGTGGGGATTGTGTTTCTGACTGGGGTGCCGGGAATGTTCTGATTGGCTCCTCCTCCCGCCTCACTTGTAGTTTTTGAGGGTTGCAGATTAGGATGGCCTTTTCTCACTCTCTATATTCTGCGGTGACGTCTTTACTATTTTTCCTCCTTTTTCCTTTCTTCTTCTTTTGCTTGACCTATATTTCGGGTTCTTTATGGGGCGACAGGCACATTGTCGGGGGGGGGGTAGGCCGTAGCCTCCGCGTTGGTGCAGGGTGGGGGGGTAGATTTGATTTTTGGTTTTAGTTCTATGGGCCTTTATTTCCTTTTTATTTTCCTGTGCTTTCTCATGCTGTCTTCCTTTCTGGGTCTGTGTTAGGATGGTAGGGAGTGGGTGGCGCTGGCAGTGGCACGAGGGTGGCTCCTGCGGACCGTTTTGTTCCTTTATTGCTTTGCCGCTTTGCCGAAGAGCTTCACGTAATTGCTGTTCATTTTATTGTTGCCTACTCATGTGGACTCACTGTACGGACTCGGATCTCCTTTATACCTATCCTTCAGTGACTTTCCTTTCATCAAAAACTTTCAAATTTGACCTTGTTGATCCTTCTCCCTGGCGGCATGTTCTTTCCAGTGTAATCGTGATCAATTGCAGTCGTAATGCCTGTTGCCACCGGAAGATTGTAACGCTGACACCTGTGCTCATAAGTTGTGTGGCCGGCCGGATGGTTGTAGGCCCGTATTTGTATTTCTGCAACATGCACAATAAAGGTCTTCAAAAATTTAAAAAAAAAAAAAAAAAACGCGTGTTGTCTGCCAGACCCACAAGTTTTCAGTACTGTACAAGAAGCAAACGATATTCAAAAACAAATAATTAAATGAATGAGCATACACTTATCTCAAGAAACCTTGGTGAAATCCTTATATTTTGTGGTTTTTTGACTATCTTCAATTATGTTAACATAATTATGCGAAACTAGCATCTCTGTATTCTGATATTTCATCGATACTTCAACTTCGAAACTTACTTTTAGAACATAAGTCAGGAAACAAGCAATCCCTGGAGTGGAGACCAGTTATTTCAGATCCCAGCTTCCTCCCTCATTCCAACAACCCACCGTGTGCTTAATGAGATTCCTGACCCAGTTAAACATTAGTTTCGGTCTGGCCTTTGAACACCAACACAATGTGTGGTTAGGTTTCCAAGACAATCAGTAAAAAGAGTAAATGGCTTGCTCCTGGGTAAGTAATCTGAATAGAAATCTGATAAACAAGAAACCACTTCGCTGTTGCTGCAATAACAGTGCTTGCTTGGTTAACAACCAGATGCAGTAAATTGAGCAAACTTCACATCCAAATGGAATCAGAACTTTGATACATTTGGCGTCACCATAAGACACCCTGTCATGATGGGACAACTTACATAGTCCCGGACTTCCTTTACACAAATCATTTATTGTAAGTGTGATAGCGCGATAAGTGACCAAGATGCGTTGAGGGGGTGAGGTGTTTGGGGACCCCAGGGGCCCATGGACTTTACCTGTGTCAATTGTAGCCTTTTACCTTTGGTGTCCTGGGGTCACATTACTATAGCGCACAAAATTAAGCAGTAATCGCGCGTTTTAGCACTTGGTTCTCAAATAGGAAGGGAGAGCGGTTTATGGCTTACTCAGAGCAGTGATGTGAGCTAGAAACTGAGAACTCAGCAGAAGCTATAATAATAAGAATTAATGCTACTATTTAGCTTTAAATCATTTTAAGGCTTAAACACACACCACAAACCACGTGGCTTGGGCAGAGTAAGTATCTCATTAGTCCATCACTAGATCCACCAAAGAAATACTACCACATCATCACACAATCAGTCCAAACAGAATCACCTGGGAGGAAGGAGTAGAGCAGAAAGTGAAAAAGATGAAAACATTGTCACACAGTTATTTGAACACATTTTCCGTTCCAGACTCACCCCACTGAAGGAGGACTACTGGTCCATGAACAGATCCACCATCCACATTAACTCCTCCCACCCAAAACCTCCCTTAGTATAACGTCAGGAAAAGAAATAAAACAACTGCATTAATAGCATCACCTAGTATCTGAAAAGGATAGGCTGCCAGTAAAAGGCCTTAGCCAAGTTCAGCCGCATGAGCACTTTTCTCTGTTCCGTCAGGAAACCAAGCGTCAGATGTAGGTGGCCAAATAGCGAGCGCTAACGCTGAAATTCAGCGAATTTCAGCGTTTGCGATCGCTATTTGGCTGCGAGCAATGTAGGTGAGTTTAAACCTACTAGCAAAATAATGAACCACAAAATTGTGATACCTTATTTTCCTCTTGCATTTAAGGAATCGCAAATTGCGATTCCTTAAATGCAATGTAAGTAGCACAAAAGAAAGTGCACTTTACAGCCTAAAGGAATCGCTAATTACCACCAACTTCAAGTTGGTGGTAATTAGCGATTTCCTTTAAAAAAGCACTTTTTTGCTTTTTTCAAAGTGCCATGTGGCACACATTCATGCCCTTAGGGCATGTATGTGCGCCACATGTGCACACATGCACATTTCAGGGGTGCAACAGGGTGTCCTTTTGACACCATGGCACCCTTGAAATAGCTACCGCTATTTGCGATTCTTTAATAGCGAATCGCAAATAGTGAATATCTAGCCCATAGGAATGAATGGGTAGGTATTCCTTATTAGGGAATCTCAATCTGCAATTCGTTATTAAGGAATATTAAGGAAACGCTAATATTTTAGTGATTCCTATCTACATTCAATTTTGCGAGTCCTTAATAGCGAATCGGTAAAATTCGCTATTAAAGATTCGCAAATTTGATTTTACCTACATCTGGCCGCAACTGGGCTACAATACCGCTCTCCATCAGCCCACTCCCTACTTCCATAAGAGCCTTCTTGATAACATCTCGGTACTCAAGCCAGGAAAGAGTTGGTCCTAGTGCAATTGTACGTGGCTGTCGTGGAGTGAGTGTAGCGGGCCGGAAAAGCAGGCGAGGAGGCCGTATGTAGTGGGCAATAGTCGCTTTTTATTACGGATGTACAGTACAGATAGTCCCAACAGGTCAAAGGTGGGGCACCAGGCGATGGACACAGAGGCGCTGCTTCTTCTCTTCTTGGCGTCCGCCGATGGTCCGAGTAGATTCCGTTGACGGGGAGGCTCCCAGGAGGACCGGAAGAGAGGAAACAAACAAGGGACCGTTAGTCTTATCGAGTCAGTAGCGAGACTCAACTGTACACCTTCACCCGGGTAGTGCAAGAGGGTCGGAAAATGACAGTGCGGGAAGGAAGGTACCGGGAGTACGGAATACAGGTCGGGGTACAAGAGAGGGTGCTGGGGTGGGGCGTGCGAGTAACGAAAGGGCTTCTATCGTGAGGTGCTATATACGTATAATACAGTGCAAGGGTAGTGCGACTATGTAGAGAGGGTATATATACAGGGACTTTAACACGAACTCCTAGTGAGTAGGGATAAAGGAGGCAAAAGGCACTCACGCGGTCCGCCGTAACTCTCCAGTGAGTTACGGCCGCTCTCCAGCCACCTCCAAGGGACTCCACCACTCCTCTGTCCACACTTCTTCCTCGCACGTCTGGTCACCTTCTCCGTCTCCAGCCAGAGGGTCCTGCCACGAAACTCCGACGCCTTGTTGTGCTGAATCCCTGTTTTTATCCTGTGCTGACTCTGCCAGAGGGGCGGGACTTCCGGGGTCAGCTTGGTATGGTTCCTCCCTTCCTGTCGCTCGGGTTGGCTCCTGTGGGAGAGAGAAGGGCGGGGTTTCGTTGGTGATGGAGGTTGCTCGGCGTCCTGTCTTGGTGGTGGCGTTTCGGTGAGTTAAACTCAGTCCCAGGGGTGTCGGACAAGGCACGCGAGGGGGGGGGGGCGGCCCCCAGGTAGGGGTTTGCGGGCCGTTCCATCACATCCCCTTCCCCTAGCTGTCCTTCTTGTAGTGGGAGGAGAATGCGGATACCGGGACAGAAAATCCGCATTACCTTGATCGGAACCCTTTCTATGTTTGGTTTGAAAATGAAAGGGTTGGAGAGACAAAAACCAACGCAGGACCCGGTCATTCTGCCCTTTGTTCCTTGCCATCCACTCCAAAGGGGCGTGATCTGTATAAAGTATGAAGTCTCTGCCCTCAAGGTAGTACCGGAGGCTTTCTACCGCCCACTTGATGGCTAAAGCTTCTTTTTCTACCACCGCATATTGTTTTTCCCGGGGGAAGAGTTTGCGGCTCACATATAGAATAGGACGTTCATTCCCCAGGGCATCCTTCTGGGACAACACGGCTCCTAAGCCGTAGTCCGACGCATCTGTCTGTAGGATGAAAGGGACTGAATAATTAGGGGGGGACCAATACAGGACCAGAGGTCAAGGCATCTTTGAGGTCTGTAAATGCATGCCAGGCTTCCGAGGAGGGATTCCGGAGTTGTTCATCTGACCGGTTTGTTTTCTTCAACAGGTCTGTGAGGGCTGCCGCTCTTTGAGAAAAATTGGGCACAAAGCGCCGATAATACCCCAGGAGACCTAGGAAGGCTCGGAGGTCTTTCTTTGTTTGTGGAAACGGAAGGGATCGGATGGCCGCCGTTTTGCTGTCTTGGGGTCGTATCAGGCCGTCCCCCAGAAGAAACCCCAAGTATTTAACTGTTTTCGCGGCCAACGTGGTTTTGGCCGGATTGATGGCGAATCCGTATGAACCTAAGGAGCTGATGACACTGGAAAGGTGCTGTAGGTGTTGGGGCCAGCTGTCGCTAAAGATGACGATGTCATCTAGATACGCGCCTGCATATGATGTATGGGGTCTCAGGACCTGGTTCATAGCCCGTTGGAAGGTGGCGGGGGCGCCATGCAGACCAAAGGGCATGACTAGGAATTGGTATAACCCATCCGGGGTAGAAAAGGCCGTCTTTTTTCTATCTTGTTCCCGGAGGGATATCTGCCAGTACCCCTTGCAGAGATCGAGCGTGGAAATGCATTTTGCCTGTCCTATTCTTTCAATCATTTCGTCTACCCTGGGTAAGGGGTAGGTGTCGAACTTGGAGACCTTGTTGACCTCCCGGAAGTCGATGCAAAATCGGACCGAGCCGTCAGGTTTCGGTACCAAAACGATAGGGGAGTTCCACTCGCTGACTGAGGGTTCAATTATTCCCATTTGTTGCATGACTTCCACTTCCTGACGGATAACGTCCCTACGGGCCTCTGGCACTCTATACGGCCTCAGGCGAACCACTTTCCCTGGTTCGGTTTCAATCCTGTGTTCAGTGACCGTGGTTCGACCGGGGGAGGACGAGAAGACGCCTTTCAGGGGTTCCAAGGTGTGTCGTATTTCCTGGACTTGTGCGGGGGTTAGGTCGGGGTCCAGACAAGGGTCGAACGAGAAGAGGAGATTTTTCTGGGTTCCCGACAGCACCGGACGGGGTCCTTCCCACTTTTTTAACAGGTTAACATGAAAGATTTGGGAGGTGCCTCGGGTAGGGTCCAATTCTATCTCGTACGTGACTGGTGTTACTTGCCGAAGGATGGGGTAGGGTCCTTGCCATTGTCCCAATAATTTCTGGTCGGACGAGGGCATCATAAGGAGAACTAGGTCGTTGACAGCAAAGGTCCGATTAAGAGTGCCCTTGTCATATTGTCTCTTTTGGTTGTCCTGAGCGGCCTCTAGGTTTTGCCGGACAATATCGCGAATCATAGACAGATGTGTCTTTAGGTTTTGCATATATTCGGGGAGTGGACGTGTCCGGTCCGGTTCAGCTTCCCACGCTTCCTGGGCCATGTCCAGCAGGGTGCGGGGGGCACGTCCGTACAGTAATTCATATGGGGAGTACCCCGTGCTGCTCTGGGTTTTGCAATGGATCGCAAACAAGGCCAAGGGAAGCATGTCTTCCCATCTCTTTGCTTCGAGGCCTAAGAGCTTTTTCAACGTCTGCTTCAACGTGGCGTTGTATCGTTCTACGAGCCCATCTGTTTGCGGGTGATAAGCAGAGGTCCGGATTTGTTTGATTCCCAACTCCTCACATACACGTTTCATAAGGGCTGAAACAAATGGGGTGCCCTGGTCGGTGAGGATTTCCCGCGGGAAGCCAACCCGCGAAAACAAGGAGATCAGAGCTTTCGCTATAGCCTGGGTAGTAGGTTGGCGGAGGGGTATGGCCTCCGGGAAGCGGGTGGCATAGTCGACTATGACCAGGGCATAACGACACCCGCTACGGGAGGGCAAGAGGGGACCGATTATGTCCATCCCGATGCGGCTGAAGGGAACATCTATGATAGGGAGGGGTTGCAAAGGGACGCGGGGTGGTCTGTGTCGACTGTTCTTTTGGCATACTATGCATTCGCGACAATAAGTCTTGATCCGTAGATACACCCCAGGCCAATAGAACTTCTCCAAGATGGCTTGGCTGGTTTTCTCGTCCCCGAAATGACCCCCCAAAAGGTGGCTATGTGCCAGAAAAAGGACTTTGTCTTGAAAGGGGCCGGGGACAAGCAACTGGGCGTTCTGTTGGGGCCCCCCTTTTCGATATAACAACCCGTTTTTCTTAACGAAGTAAGGACCTACTTGTAAGGGGTCTTCATGATCAAGTGCTTTTCCCCAGGCCTCCTGTAGCAGAGGATCTTCTCGCTGGGCGGCCCTGAACTCTTGGTCGGTCTGCCAGGGGTGCTCTTCAATAAGGGCAGGATAGGCGCTGACATGTTCTTTCTTTTCTCTTCTTTTCTGACTCCTAGGTTTGTGGGGTTTGGGCTCGGGTACTTGATCGGGACATTCAGGATAGGGTGCATCTTTCCACCACTGAGTCAGGGAGTCGGAAGTCTTTTGTAAGAGCATTGGAAGTCCTGGATAATCACTCCCTAGAATGGCTTGTTCTGGCAAGGCGGGTACAAGGCCCACTGTGAGAGAGGTCCCGGGGTCTTGGGAATGTTGGACTCGTACCTGAGTGGTGGGATATTGTTTAGTGTCTCCATGTACACATTGTATGGCTACAACCCCAGTAGGATTGCTGAGGGGCTGGGCAAGATCTTGTGGTCGTAGAACACTCTGCCGACATCCAGTGTCGGCGAGCGCCCTCAGTGGCTGACCGTTTATGGATACTGGACAGTAGAACGGCGGTGGTGTATATCCGGGAGGGTTACACAGGTAGTTCCTGACAAAGCCGACCTCCATCGGTTCCTCCTTCTGCGGACACATCCGTGCAATGTGTCCGAACCCACCACAGGAATAACACTGGGGTCCGGGAGTCGGGGTTCGCAACACTACAGGGGAGGGAAACAGCGGTGGTGGTTCAGGTCGACGGCCCTGGGGAGGCCGGGTTGGGCGAGTGGACGTAGCAGGCAAGGGCCTGTGGGGGTGGTCGTCCTTACCCCGCTGAAGTTCCTGTGCCCTGCTATAGGCAGACGCTATCTCTATAGCAGTCTCAAGTGTGAGTCTGGAGTGTTGCCTCACCCAGCGTTAGGTGGCCGTATGTAAGGAGTTAAGGAACTGTTCCAGATAGATTTTCTCCAGAATATTGTCTTTGGTTGAGGTTTCGGGGCGCAACCACCGGTTTGCGAGATCCCGGATCCGGAAGGAGAGAGCTCTCGGGTTCTCTTGGGGCTTTTCCCTGGCCTGGCGTAGTTTCACCCTGTAGGTATCATCATCGATGCCAAGGCGTTCCAAGATGCACCTCTTAATGTCAGCATAGGGAGTGTTGCCCTGGATATTGGCCTGTTGGTAGGCCGCTTGGAGGTCGCCGGTGAGGAGCGGACCCAAATACTGTCCCCACCGATCAGCAGGCCAATTGGCGGCTTGAGCTATCCTCTCAAAGTTTGTGAAAAAGTAGTCCGGGTCTTCTCCAGGGACATATTTTTGAAGGACGACAGAGGGTAGAGAAGTCATCGGTCTTTGTTGGCCCAGGGCGTCTGCTAGCTTTGTCATGGTTTCATCATGGGTCGCCCCCTGGCCTTTCAGAACATCGTGGAGCTGACCTCTGTCGTCTTCGGCAGTCTTCAGGAACTGCTCCATAAGTTTCCCGAATTGTTCTTGGGACTCTGCCATCTTCTTTATTACGGCCTCCATACCTCCAGCAGATCCCACTTCTGACACCAGATGTCGTGGAGTGAGTGTAGCGGGCCGGAAAAGCAGGCGAGGAGGCCGTATGTAGTGGGCAATAGTCGCTTTTTATTACGGATGTACAGTACAGATAGTCCCAACAGGTCAAAGGTGGGGCACCAGGCGATGGACACAGAGGCGCTGCTTCTTCTCTTCTTGGCGTCCGCCGATGGTCCGAGTAGATTCCGTTGACGGGGAGGCTCCCAGGAGGACCGGAAGAGAGGAAACAAACAAGGGACCGTTAGTCTTATCGAGTCAGTAGCGAGACTCAACTGTACACCTTCACCCGGGTAGTGCAAGAGGGTCGGAAAAGGACAGTGCGGGAAGGAAGGTACCGGGAGTACGGAATACAGGTCGGGGTACAAGAGAGGGTGCTGGGGTGGGGCATGCGAGTAACGAAAGGGCTTCTATCGTGAGGTGCTATATACGTATAATACAGTGCAAGGGTAGTGCGACTATGTAGAGAGGGTATATATACAGGGACTTTAACACGAACTCCTAGTGAGTAGGGATAAAGGAGGCAAAAGGCACTCACGCGGTCCGCCGTAACTCTCCAGTGAGTTACGGCCGCTCTCCAGCCACCTCCAAGGGACTCCACCACTCCTCTGTCCACACTTCTTCCTCACACGTCTGGTCACCTTCTCCGTCTCCAGCCAGAGGGTCCTGCCACGAAACTCCGACGCCTTGTTGTGCTGAATCCCTGTTTTTATCCTGTGCTGACTCTGCCAGAGGGGCGGGACTTCCGGGGTCAGCTTGGTATGGTTCCTCCCTTCCTGTCGCTCGGGTTGGCTCCTGTGGGAGAGAGAAGGGCGGGGTTTCATTGGTGATGGAGGTTGCTCGGCGTCCTGTCTCGGTGGTGGCGTTTCGGTGAGTTAAACTCAGTCCCGGGGGTGTCGGACAAGGCACGCGAGGGGGGGGGCGGCCCCCAGGTAGGGGTTTGCGGGCCGTTCCAACACAGTGGCCTTCTTGACTACCAGCTTCAACGTCTTTTCCCTCCTCGTTGATTTTTCATGATCACTGTAACAGCACTGCCTGTAGCCACATTACCACCCCGCGAACTCTGAGGCAACTGAAATGAGTTGCATACGGTATGGAGCACTTTAGTGTACTGCGTCATCACTCATTTCCTCCAGTAAGGATTCTGCTGCCGTTGCCACAGGGACAACCAGCCATCTCATTCAGGTCCCTTGAAGCATGCTTGAGGCGCTGGAGCTTAGTATGGCCTTCACGAAGGCAATTTCAAATAGGACTTTAAGGACATCAAGTCCTGCATCACCGGTCCAAATTCCTGAGCCTGGAGCTCAAGCAGCATGATTCTATTCACAGACTTCATGCTCTCTCTATTTTTGCCACTTTGTCTGTTACCCCTCCAGCTTTCCTTCAACAGCTCTCATGCCTTCCTCAACATCGGCACTTCTCAGATAGATCACAGAAGGGCTTGTTCCTTTACTGTCAACTCCTCCATTTTCAGACCCTGTAGCCATCTCCTCTTTGCTCTTCCCAGATGTTCTCATGCATGGAAAAATCTTCTTTATGCCATCTCCTGTCTGCCACTGAGGTGCAATTTTACAGGATTAGGAAGGGCAGCTGGAGGTTCGAGGCTTTACTGCGTACCCTGATGGTCTAGTGATGCCATGTTTGTGAGTATTTGCAAAGCTTTTACAAATCACTCCGTGTCAGGTTTTATTCTTGGAGGTATGGTGCACTTCATAGCATACTACGATCTCGGCGGGTGGATGGCCTTGGGGAGTCAAAATAGTATCTCCCTTGTTGAGAATCCCCTCCTGCTCATCACTCTTGGTATCATGTGGTTTCCTAGTAGCCCCGGTTAAGCTGCGGACTCCGCATTCCTTTTCTCTTTCCAACCTTCCCCGGTGCACCTAATCGCCCCACAAGCCCCAGACAGCGTCAGGCTCTCAACCAGGGATGCTGCCTGCTTCTGGTTTGCCACCACCAGTCTACGGCTTCACCACTCAGTGTGCAAGCTACGCTCCATCGCCATTTGGGTGGAGCGGTGAATGGGGAAGCCTCCACTGCTGCACCTGTTGATGCTGCCCAAATAACACTTCCATCTGAGGCTTTATGACCCGCAGGCACCTGCATTCCAGGGAAGTTATAGCATGTGAGTAATCGAGGCCTCATTGAGGAGTTTTAAGGATGGCTGCCATTGTGGATCTGACCAGCCTAGTATCCTACCTTTTCACTCCAAAACTTAATTAATTTGATATATAACTAAATATTACACATGAAAGTATAAATGAAAATGTAGAAACACAATGTAATTTGCTTTGACTCGTTTGCCTTTTCTACATGGTCTCTCCAGATTTTTGGCATTTTACTGAACCCTGTGCATTGAGAAACTGCTACTCAGTGGGAAATGATCTGCATGCAGGCCTCTAAATGGTATTTGTGAACGTAGATCACCCAATTAGCCTCTTTAGCTTCCCTTTTAGGCCATATAAGTTGATGCAAAAAATGCACCATGGCACAGGAGTTAAATGCCATATGGGTGCTGCAGTGTGCATTTACAGTACTCATAAATATGATAAAAATATATGACTTTCAGGAGCCCCAATGTACTCTGGAAGGGCTATAGTTTAAAGGCACTGCAGTAACTCATAGAAAGGAACCATGCCTTTACCCTGCAGGAACCCTTATTTTATATATTAACATCCTACTCAAAGTGTGGCGTGTAAGAACATAGGGAAGGGTGCCTAATATGTCAAAAAGTGACCCTATTGAAAAAAGTAGGGCTTCACAGAGTTGAAGGCCTAAAAGTTATTTCACTATGTAGAAATAGCTACATTTTCTGTAGGACAAGCCAAGGGGTAATTAGAATATTTAATTTTCTATCTCTGCCTGGTAAAATGCCAACAAAGTCCTTCAAAGTTAATTCGTACTGAAATTTCAAAATCCAACCTAATTGTGAAATCAGACCTTTGATAACCTAGGCAGAAAATAAACTTTATAAAAATGTACTTCAGGCTGCCTAAGCCAGAAGTGGCTTACATTTCTAAGTTTTTAACCTTTAAAGTTACCCAGCAGCCCCTTCTTGAATTAGAGTAATGCAAAAAGAACAATTGAATGACGAAATGCTGAACAATGTCAAGCACTCCCCCCCAGTCAGAGATATGGGCCTAAATCGATTGTTTTGTTTGCTCACACGCCATTCCAGTTTGGAGCCAACCATATGCAATCAGTCTTGACCCTGCTCCCTGTGGGAACAGTCTAGGCCGAACTGCAAGGCCAGGCCCTACTTGAACCGGAAACAAGTATCCTAGGACAGGCTTCGTGGTATCACCCCTCATCAGCCAGGATAGCTTGAATCCAGTGGCATGGTGAACATAGGACACATGTCTGGGCATACCTGTCTGACTTGGGGTGCCAAATGCAAAAAGGACAATTGATGGAAAGAATGCTGAACAATGTCAAACACTCACTCCCAATATAGAGATCTGGGCCTAAATCTTGAAGATTTCAACTTCCAAAAAAATGACCAAAGGTAATCCTTGGACCAGTGAGCCAGCAAATCTATTTATCCACTTGGTGAAGCACGCTTGGCGCGTGAGAAATCAAGATTAATCTTTAACCTGTTTGGTGCTTAGGGTGCCAAAACCATCAGCTTCAGCGTGAGCTCAATTTCTATGGGCCACAGCATTGGGCCTTGTCCCGCTAAAAGATTTTGACTTCTGTTAAGGATTTTCGTGCATTTATGTTTTCATGCAATATTAACAAAGTACAACATGTGGTTTCTCACTCAATTACCCATGGACACACTGATATAGTACTATTGTCTATTAAACAAATTTCCCATGTTGTGTAGAAGAGTGATTTTGTGATTCTTGTCAACTAGGCTTCCATTTGCCCCTAGCAGCAATGTTTCAAAAGAGGACGTCATCCTTGTCCTCCTTCTGCACATCACACTCATATCTGCAGCATGTAGTCAAGCACATTATTATTTGTTTATTTCCAATGTTGTTGCTTATGCTATTCGATGAATCTTCTCTGGCTGAATCATCAAAATGCAGCGATTACTACAAGGTCTTTCCGCAAGATCTCTGTGGCCTGTTCACTCAAATTGCATAGCTGTTATTCATGTACATAGTTTGATCCACCATCTCCAGATTAGATTAGCACAGAAAGGGCAGAATCATCATTCGTGTAGTGGGATAGTGCTTAGGTGCTAAGGCAATAAGACGTTTTAGATGTGCTCTGAATGTAACAATTTTGATTACACCACATGAATCTGCAGTTCAGTTACCTCCATATGTGTCAATGTATAAAAATACTTTAATTTGGGGGTAAACTAGAGACTTTCCTGATCTAATAGGGATGCAGTTTGTTTCTTTCTCTATGATTTTGCTACTCACTTGGGACTTAAAATATTTTTGATTTTGCATTTCTTGTAATGCTCTATTTGGCGAGAGCCTTCCTAGCAAATAACTAGTATTGTAGTTTCTTTTTTTGTAATAAATCTTTAAATTATTCCGCTGATCAAGAACTTAGATATTGAGTGGGTCCTTTTACTTATTGGACTATATTTCTGATATTTTCATGCGTTGGGAGGTGCCTTATCTCAGGGACACATTGCCTCATGAACTGGAGGTTTAACACTGTCCCAGATTTTCGAAAGTGTGGGTGTTTTGAGGTAAATTGCGAGGTGTCAACATTGTGGGTTTACCCCTGCCCACACTTACATGGCATAAGTTAAAAACCTTGACTAGGATGACCAGCCTGGAGTATCTGACAGCTGCACCATGGCTGTTAACCTGAAATTGCTTCTAGAGTCCCGGATAACTACAAACTGTTTTTCGATTGTGCTTTACTTCATCAAGGTTTCTTTTGATTTAAAAATGGTTCATATCTCTGGTTCCCTTATCATATTTTAACAATTCTGGTGATTTATTTGCTAATTAAATCATTCCTAATTTTTCTAGATTGGTTTGGGAGTTTTACTGTGTTGTATTCTTTGCTTTAAACCTGTTGGACTGCTTGAATGTAACACATTACTCTAGGGATTACATGCTGTTTGTGCAGGAGCTGAGCAGAGATTCTCTCAGTTTTGACTTAACCAGATTTTGTTTATTAAGTTCAGGGTTTGAAATATTAGACCCTTAATTGCAACACCACCAAACACTCCCAGGCCAGGGACTTGGTGGTAAACAGTAGTACACACCAAATTTCCCAGACGGAAGGATCTCAACACCTTTCCTCATAAGGCTGACCCTCCTCTTAGGCCTCATAGCAATGATGAGCAGATGGCTCTTTGGCCCCACTGCACAGCTTCCTCAGACAGTAGGCGTGTGGGCTGCGATGATCTCTTCTGGACATCTTATTCTCTTGCAAAGCTATCCTCCTAGTAACACTTCCAGAGTAGGTGTCCTCCTCCTTCAAAGGAGAACCTGGCTGCATTTTCAGGATTCCAAGTCTTATTGACCGCTCCCGGTATCCTGGTGCTGGCCTGATGACTTCATATGGCAGGTGGTCCTCTGGAGAATTCAGTCCAGCAGGAAATTTCTAGGCAATCTTCATCTCTCATGGTAGGGCCTTGTTGTAGGTCTTTCCTGAGCCTGAAGAGGAGGTGGTCAAAGATCCTAGCCTTGCCCCCACAGAAATCCCTCACCCCCACCACGCTGCTTCACGGGGCGTGGCTGATGTTAATGAGAATCCTGGGCACCCAGAGCACAGCAAGTGATCAGTATGTATTCTTCACTTGATCAATCCACTCTCCGTAGGATTACCTTTTGAGGGCTATTTCATCACTTCTTCCAGACATGGATGTGATTTCCAGAAGCCTCGCTCTTGTGCTTGTTTGGGTCAGATATTGACTTTTGCTTATTTGCTCCAGGTCAGTACAGCTACATCCTTTGTCACTCAAATGCAGCAAGAAGATGGGGTGGAGAGGAGTGCCCCAATAGGTAAAAGGAAGACAAACTACAAATTAAAATAAAATTAATTCCGGCCTCAAACATGTTATCTTGACGACAATGATATTTTTGTAGAAAAGGGGAAAGATTTTTCCAGTGCTCGCACCTCACGTGAGACAAAACACAGTATACTCCTCACCCTCTAGAGCCCAGCTGCAGATAACGTATCTTGCGGCGAAAGAAAGGGACCTCTGCAGCCCCACCAAGCCATCCATTTTTGGCATCCAGCAAAACAATGGAACCCAACATGGATTATTGCATACATATTGTAACACATAACACTCCATGCACATGCTACCTCCTTCATACACAAGCACACTCCACCCACGGATGAAGAGAAAGGCCCAGTTGCGGGAGAACCGCAGACCTTTCAACAAAAGAATGAAAAAGGCAAAAAGGGACTGCCCTTTACTTTGTTCACCGCTGCCAGCCTTTCTCAGCCCAATGAGAAAACAGCAATCATTCTCAAAAGGAGGTGTGCACTTTGGGTGCCCATAGCAACCTCATGAGCACACACTGGGGGCTCAGTCCATTTCATGGGGGTCCAATATAGTTACGGTGTTTCCGGAGGCAAAAATATAAACCCTGCATAGACAGTGTGCCTAGCATTCAAAGTGAGTGTAGCAGGGATGAACATTCTACAGAGCCATGTAGAAGATATTTTTATTAAAAGAGGGGGTAAATAAAAGCCTCATGACGGGAAACAAGGGGTCTTATTAATTTAGAGTCCAATGATAATCTTAGTAAATTAGAACTTGCTGAAAACCAATAAATTGGCCATAAACACCAAACATCTGCTCCTGGGCACACTGGGTCGAGAGAGAGGATTTGTATCACTAGTGTAAATGGCTCCAATTTCTCAAAAAAATACTTTGTATCAGTGCATGGAGCTCCTGGCAACTCCGGGTGATTGCCTGGTGCTATTACCTCAAATTTACAGCCAGTACCGTAAGCATTTACTCAAAGATTGGTATTACGGGAGAGGTCTTGCCTCCAATTTAAAGACAACACCTGGGACAATCCAGCATCAATGACTGGGTCCCCCATATACATTCATGAGATAATTAAAAAAGTTTGGGGGTCACAGTTCCCTGGGATTTAGATTTGTTATATTTTGGAACTCAAAAACCATACATCAGCCATGAAACTGATGTTTAATGAAAGTTACATAACATATTAAAATTAAAATATATAACATTTATTTTTTAGCAAATATATAATGAAAATGAGGCATTCAGAGGCATGTAAGGGTGGCTACAGACTTTCCATGCATCACAGATCTGTTGATGATTTTCCCCAAATTTGTGGTGCAGAATGCGGAAAGAAGCAGTTAATGCTGCCCAGTGTTGTGATGTCAACACAAGTTTGACCACAGTCCAGATTCTAGTCTTTGTTGCTGATCAAGACTGAAAGGGAGGCCACCTATGCCACATGGAAGGTAATCATTGACTTGAAATGTCCATCCAACAGATGAACAAGAACAAAAACCCCCTGCTTCGGACTGATCGACCCACAGGAAAATTAACTTTCAGATGGGATGAGGATACCAAATGGGATTAGCCTCTGCCCCACACGGATGGGGTGTCCGTTCGAGACCAAGACAGGGTCCTTCATGCTCTCACACCTGGTAATGGGGTTGGCTCTTTCCTGAGGGGATTCTTGGCTATACACTTACATACATGCTAGATACATTTCAGGTACATCTAGTTAGGGTTAGCATCTTAGGAGTACACATTTTACTGTCTAGTATATATATATGCTTGCATATCCTTTACTGTTTTAGCACCATGGTAGAATTCTACCATTTATTTACCCTGTTGGGGCTTATGATCGTATAAATCTGTTTATGTCTTATGGTTGTTGTAGCACACATATTGTACGCTAGAATGACGCTGGTTCAATAAATGCTTATTAAAAAAGTCCCCACCATTTATTCTGTGTGTCTCTCTGAGACAAAGTAAGCATGAGTGACTGAGCGAAAAGTACTGTACTGTTTCCACGATCCTGAGGGATCAGGGGGGTCATGTTTGATAGTTGCCAGAAACTATTCACTCCTTGGTAAGAGGAAGGCACTGACTAACCTATCCTGTGGGGGTATCTGGAATCAGTTTGGATACCAATCCCATAGCTTATGTTGTCTAAACGTGCAAGTCCTGTATAGATTTATAGGACAAAGGTCAGACCGCTATAAGTCAGCAGAGACAAAAACACAGTATTTAAAGAAACCCACTTGAGGAGGTTGTGGTTTTGTCACATAATGCTGTTAGTATGACCAGTAGAGACAGGTCCAAGTGTAGTTTTTAGCAGTTCCTTACAAATGGACCCCAATTAGAGTCGGGCAATGCGCATTTCGATATAGCCGACAGTATTCCCTTGGCCATGACAAGATAAACCTGTTTTCATCAAGTACTTTAATCCTTGTCCGCCACCACTGTCACCATACCCGTCGCAGCCGAGCGCAAGGACCTCTTACAGAAACGTCCCTATTTGCTTTAAACCAAGCTTACAAAGCCTCACCATTATCATATATTTCTACTAAGAAAAACTTAGTAAAAGAACTGGGTTGCAATGAGTTTTGAGCAGTGAAAAAGAAGACTATCCCCGGCACGTCTTGGACGTTTCGGGTGCTGTATTAAAAGGTGTTACTTGAGCCTCAACTAGTGAGCATGAATGTACAACCCACTATATGGATATGAGTTTGAATGATGTTTTGATCAAAATGGTAACCTGAAGACAAATTTCTGCTGAAAGGGTTTGAAACATGCCCTAAAAGGATGGTTTGATGCCAATGTTCCACACAAAAAGGAAACTAAGGAGAAAATCAAACTGTGTTGAGGTATCTTTACGTTTATGCTTCACATGTTGTCTATAGGCTTTAATCCAAGGCCCCTCTAGATGGGGAAGTCTGAACAGTGTGATCCTCGTCTTTTGGGATCTGGGCCACACGTTCATTCGAAACGCCCTGCATACTTGTGAAGCTCGTTGGTATATTACTTGTTGTCAAATTATTCACTTCTCCATTAAACACAATGCTTTTTAGATGCCAAGAATGAGGCACAGATGTTTGTTTTCTTTTGTACTTGTGAGGGCTACAAGTCTGTACGTGCAGTGTAATGCAGTGATACAACATTATATTAAATGGGCCATCCAGTGCAGAGTAAACAATTGCTACATGTCTGCACGTGCAGTGTAACCCTGGGCGGTGAACTCCACTCGCGGAGTTTCCCGCATTACGCGGAGCTTGCAGAGTTCCAAAAAACTCAGCTTCGCACAGCGGAGCGGTGTTTTTCCTCGCTCGCATTCACGAATGTCAAGTTGGTGACAGTAAGCAAGTAAAATCAACCTCCCCGCGTGATGTTTCATCGTTTGCGATCGCCAACATCAAGTTGGCGAGCGCAAGCATGGAAAATAAACCTTCCAGCGAGATTTCTCAACTCATTGCGAGTGAGTGCGTATGCTCTCAATTGCTCGTGTTCAGAAACTGCCCGTTCGCGTTGAGAAAGCTGCTGCTCAAGTAAAAATGTACTTGAGCGGCAGAAAAAATAAGCTTGCGCTGTGCATGGTGCTGTTCGTAATGATTGCACAGTGCGGACAAGCATCCAGCACTGTGTAATCACTGCGAACGGCATTTTCTACTGTACTTTGCCGCTCAGAGTTTTTTTTGCACTTCGCATAGCATCGCATAGTGCAACCCTGCAACTCCGCCCAGGGTTAGTGCAGTGTAATGCAGCGATAATATTTATTAAATGGGCCTCCCTAAAGTACAGGTTCTTTGCTTAGTCCTTTAACAGCAACAAACGCCAGCAATGGACATTCCGTAAAATTGCTTGGTTTGATGACGCACCAGGGTTTTAAGAGAGGCTCAGTGACATCATACGCAGGAAGGCCCCTTTAACCAAACGCCTTTCACTACTCCAGAGCTGGGAAGACGACTCTCTCTGGCTGATAACAGTTTAATATGTTTGTGTTACAAAGAAACAAGTTAGGCTTGTTAATTAAAAATACAATTAGAGGTTTCCTTTGCCCCTCCCAACCCATTCTCTCCTCACTCCTACCAGAGCCCGCTAGAACATTTCTCTTAAACTACGACCCACCAATTTTATTTTTAGAGGACCCAGTTGCCCAAATATATTGGTTAGCAAGTCACACTTTTACCAGCATCGCTGAATGAACACATAAAACCGTAGGATCCGGCACGCGACTCAATTGAGTTCTTTCTTATGGGCGAATGAATCATTTTCTGCTACAGAGAAATTAGTCCCGCCTCCGGGCAACTTAAGGTATCCTGCAGGGTCAAGATGTGAAAGTAGTGTGCTTGGCTCTGCTACGGCTATTCCAGGCCAGGCCCTGTTTGTAGGCTGATTGATTGGACACACTTGCTTCACTGCTAGGCTTTCAGGCAAGCCTTTTACTTGACTACTGTGTAACCTCTGTAAATTCACAATGTGAAAAAGAGAGATAGAAACAGTGAGGGAGGGACAAAGGATGATGGGGAAGTGGAGACAAGTAGAACGAACGAGAGAGAGTGGGAGATAGAGGAGAGGGGGAAGAGGGAGACCGTGTGCTTGCGTGAGTGAGTTTGAGTGAATGTTGGGATGAGAAAGTTAGACTACCTGATTTCAAGTGGGTGAGCGTGAGTGTTAGAGAGGAGTGGAAAGAGGGAGCACAGGAGATTGGAAAGGGAAATGAGAGGGAGAAAGTGTGAGAGCAAAGGGAGAGGAGAAAAAAAGAAGAGAGAAAGCAGGAGAGATGGAGCCGGAAAGGTCGTGGGAGTGGGACTGAGTGTAAGTGAGAAAGTGAGAGAATGTTGGACGAGTGCGAGTGTGCGCGTCTTTCCAGCTTCTTGAGAAGTAGTTGAATGGAGGCAAGACACCTGTGGCCCAGCTCGGTCTTCATTTATTGAACATACGGTGCTGGAGGTAAAGGACAGGCTATATTTGAGGATTGCAGTAAAGGGTTGCGTAATGGGTGGGCATAAACTCAGGTCTACGATTAAGCTCAGTTTTAAGGTAAAAGTAGAATTATGCACAGGCCCTGGGTAAATGATAAGGTTTTGGGCAAGATTAAGGTCCATGTAAGAGTACAGAGGATGTATTGTCATCACTATAGCAACTCATTTCATGGTATTTCTGTGTGTATATGCAATATAGAATATATCTGTTAGGTCAATGCAAGGGCACATCTAGGCATTTCCTGCCTTTCTGAGAACCTCTCCTGGCAGCCCCAGAGTATGGGCGCCAGGAGGCCTCTGGAGGCTGAATTGATAAAAGACAACTCAAATCATCACAAGAAAAAACAGATTTGAATTGCTTGTTTGGTCTACTCCTGAATTCAATAGAAATAAAATTGCTTCTTTAGCCTATTGGACTTAAAAAGGGACGACAGCTGTTGTTGATAATCAGGTAAAGGGAAAAGTTGCACGCCAAAACAAACTGCATCATCAATAGAACATTCCTTGGGATAAATTAGCTAGTTTCTGGCAACTTAAAGCCAAGTTATTAAGTCAAGACATATAGAGGTCCCATCTTAGGACAAATAAATACGTTGTAAAATGTTCTCAGATTCCCTCCAAGTCCGGCATTTGCTATTACTTGGAATAAGAATCTTATTACAGATGTTTATTGCAAGTGTCAGCTTCCATAGAAGTACCTGTTTTGTGGTTGTGTTCGAGGCTGTCGAGTGGCATGTTGGGCATATCCCTGCAAATAGGTTGGGGAGCTCAGCGTGATGAGGGATGGGAGGAGGATAACAAGCGTCTTAGCCTTACCTGAATCTACAATTAATGTTCTACCCAATATCTGCCCTCCTCCAGGCATATCTCCACGTGCAGACTTGCATCACCAAAGTTAATACAAAATTGTGGAGTGAAGAAGGTTAGCGCATTTAGCATGACAATCAAATTTATGCCATCATCATTATCTCAACATAACCTTTTTGTTCTTCATAAATTATTATAGACTCCTCAAGGCTAGTTCAGTTTACCTCTTTGGTCTTCTCATTTTTTCACTTTAAGCTACCTCACTCATTTGTTCCATTTAGTTTTTCATATCATCTTTATATGGATGTCACCCAAATCTTCTTCTGGTTGGCTAAAATGAGAACACGTCCTTTTGAACCTCCCCTTTCTACACCAGGCACACTTGTAGTTGGATGCTGAACGGCGCGCCTGAGCTGCCGAGTAAACCCCGGTGTTTCACAGCACCCCCACAGCGATGCCAACCGACACCGCTGATGAAGGGACGGGTGCCTTTTAGTTGGAGAAATAAAGTGTCAGCAATGATGGGAGCCCTGCAGCATTACCCACTGTGGTTTTAAAATGAACATTGTGACTACGAGGCATCGAAAGCTCACTGTAGAAGTGCATAGCACTGCAAGTACCATCAGGCCACGGTGGTGGCCACGCCTACATAGGCGGAGTATGAAGTTTAAAGCAAGTGCCTGAAATTTGCGTGCCTTGGTGTTCACAAGTCCGTCGCCTCTGAGGAAGTGGTTGCACATGAAACGCATCACGCGGTTAGGACATTATTGTTATGCTGGCGAGTCTTCATCCCTGCTGTACCCTCCAATTAAAGATCTTCGGCTAAAGACTTACCCGTCATGGGCTTTTTCTACACCAGGCACCCTTGTTGATATATATATATATATATATATATATATATTCACTGAAAAAACCATAGGTTTCACACTAGTTATAGTTAGCTGGAAATTTTACTCGCATAAAACCATTGAAATTCCAACGTTATAGTTAGTTGGACTCACTATAACTTGCGCGCCTGCAATGCACTGCTGATGACGTCACATATTACATCACTCATGACATGGTCAGTGACATCACTCATGACACATCACTCATGACATCACTGATGACATCTCTAATGACATCACTCATGACATCACCGATGACACCATCCAGTGAATGTGTGTCTTTCAGTGAAATAAATATGTTTTACATATGTATTTGTAAAGGTCGATGGAAAAATACATTTTTAAATAAATGTCTAAATTTATGTTTAAAAAAAAAAAATTGATTGGTTAACTGGTTTATTAAGTGTATCTTAGTGAATACATATATTAGCGAGTAATGTTTAAATATTTAAATATATGTATCAGTGTTTCACTTTGTGTATAAGTGGCTGCATGGGTTAGTGAGTAGCTACATGTGTGTGTGTGTGTGTGCATGGGTTATTAGATGTTTTTTTTAGTATCCGTATGAGTGTCTGTATGGTTTGGTGGGGGTATTACTTGGCACATAGATGCATCAATGACTGACTCACTGTTTGTATGTGTTTTGAAGACAGCATATGTGCAGGACTGTATGGGTGGATGAGTGTGTATATGTGTGTGTTAGTGAGTGAATGACTGTCTGACTAGTGTTTTTATCAGTAACTACATATGTTTTAATGTAGTATATGTGAGTATTGATGTATATAAGTGAGTATATGTGAGAGTGAGAGATTGTAAGAGTTCCTGTTTAAATATGTATGTATTTCTATAAGTGATTGTTTAAGAGAGTAAGTATGCGTAAGTTTCCTTTGAAGTAAGGTGGTAGTGTGTGTCTATAGCTGTACATGCAAATAAATGGATGTTCAATCGTTTATTTGCATGTGTCAGTATTTGTGTGAGTAACTTTTGGACGACTGTCGGTGTGTAACAGGATGTACAGGTGTATCACTACATATGATGAATGAGTATATGTATGAGTGACTATATAGAACTGTTGGTGAATAAGTGGATGTGTATATAGATGGTGGAATTACTGAATTGGTTGTTGTAACTGGTATGTGTATCTCCATTTTTTTGAAAATTTTAGTTTCTATTTTTGAATATGTGTTTCAAGGGTTACATTACACTGAAAGGAGGTCTGTCACTCTGTCACAAGGATGGTGTCATCAGTGATGTCATGAGTGATGTCACTGACCATGTCATGAGTGATGTAATATGTGACGTCATCAGCAGTGCATTGCAGGCGCGCAAGTTATAGTGAGTCCAACTAACTATAACGTTGGAATTTCAATGGTTTTATGCAAGTAAAATTTCCAGCTGACTATAACTGGTGTGAAACCTATGTTTTTTTCAGTGAATTTAATAGGTTTTTAAAATGCTAATTCCTAACTATAACTGGTGTGAAACCTATGGTTTTTTCAGTGAATTTCATAGGTTTTTTAAATGCTAATTCCTAACTATAACTGGTGTAACACCTATGGTTTTTTCAGTGAATTTCATAGGTTTTTTAATAGCAAATTACTATAGGTATGAAATGTAATATTTTTTATGATGAATTTTATATGTTACAATTATGTAATACTATTTTTTTATGTTTTTTTTTTTTTTTTATTTGTTTGCCCCGGGGCGCGTACCGATGCGCTCACCGGTGAGCGCATTGCTACGGCGCGCCCTGGGGCACGTACCGGGGAGTGTCCCGTTAGCGCTAATGCCGCGAACGAAAACATCATCGTGACGTTTCGCGTAGCTGCGTCCGCATGATATACACGGCGTAAGCGCACCCGGAAGCACTCACGCGCATACGAACGCACTACGTAAGCGCCGCCGGGCGCGCCCCGGGGCGCGTAGCGTAAGCGCGTCGGGTCATGTGACCTGAAAATAACACTTTTCATTGGTTCAGAACAGTTTTGTTTTCCAAATGATGAAAGCCCCCACCTTTTTTCCTCATTCTCACTTTATTCTTTGAGTGAGGAAGACCTGCTTTTTTCTTACAGATATGGCTACAGTACTATCAGCAGCTGGAGCATCTGCCCCACCACCACCACAAGGACCACCAGAAGATCACATTGGTGGTCAAGAAGAAGAGGAGGAGGAGGAGGAAGAGGAGGAAGGGACAAGGCAGTTCCTGCATGAAGACAATCCCCCATACAAACCAAGAGAGCCCTTCATATGGGAGTTTTTCAAAATCCCAAGGGGTTTTAAAAAAGTAAACGCTGCAAAGGTGACTTGCCTCATCTGTAAAGCTGTGCTATCCAGGGGGAACCCTGCTAAAAAATATTCCTTTGGGAATCATACTATGATACGACACATGCAGCGTTAACACCGTAATAACTATTCTGCAGCAGAGGTGAGGGAAATCTGCAGTAACCTACCCCAATCATCATCCACAACCTCTACAACTCAAGAACCCACTCCATCGGGTCCAGAAGCAAGTGAAGTGATTCCAAATATACAAACAAAGTTTGGAGGATACAAAATTGTTTGTATTTATTGTAACAAAACCATTAGTTATGGTTAAAAAAGCATTACACTAATCACTGTTATGGATCACCACAAATGCCCGAGGAAACCATAATTTTTCCTGGTTTTTTTGTGCTCCAGTTGAGCCATTTTCAATTCCCTTTTTTTGTTTCTGCCCATAGAACATACAAAAAAATATAAAACTGTTCAGAAATGCCAAAAAAAGAAAAAATGTTCAAAAAAACAATAAAAAAATATAAAACAACAAAAAGAATTAAAAAAACGTCATTTTTTAAAAACTCTCATTCTTTTTTCCTCATGGTACGCTCCCCGGTCCGCTCCCCGGTGCGCGTACCGGGCGCTCCCCCCGCAAAAATCGGAAAAAAAATTACATTTTTTTTTTGCCCCACGGGGCCCTTTTATAGCCCCCACATCAAACCTATGGGGTCAGGGGGGGTCTACCCTGCCCCCTTTTGGTCATTTCCCCCTTTGTTTTTGCCACCTCTTGTGTCTCGATCCTACCGAGACACAAGATGGCGGCCGCTCCGGACTGTTTGGAATGTATACAGACACCCGAGAGCCAATCAGCTTTCCGTGCGCAAGTAGAGAAGCGCGCCGGAGACGCCCCGGGGCGCGGCCATAGATATATATATTTTTTTTAACCTAAATTACTCAAAATCCACTGGAGCACATATCTTGAGACATAGCAAAGGCACATCGGGCTACCACTCCCTACAATTTTGCCAAGTTTGGTGGAAATCCATTCAGCCGTTCAGGCTAAAAGTGAGGTTGACCGCCCTATGCAAATTAACATGGGGAAAACACGTTTTGGGACCCCCCCCTTTTATCTCGGCCCCCGCTTGACGAATCCCCCCCAAACTTTCAGGGAAGGACCGGAGAGCCGCAAGGCAAATTTGAGGAAATTTTCAGGCAGATTCCTCAACCGGCGCCAAAGTTATTCACAAGAGAATGTTGAGATTTTGCATTGAAAATAATCCTAACTATAACTACCTATATATATATATATATATATATATATATATATATATATATATATATATATATATATATATATATATATATATATATATATATATTTTCGTTTGGTTAAAGCTTTGGCACAGTTTGACAAAGGTTCATACAACTTTCCAAAAAAGTCTCATCCACCTCAGCTCCTTCCTGAAAAGTTTAAGGGTGATCCATCAAGCAGGGGCTGAGAAACAGGAGGGTCCTAAAACAAGTTTGCCACATTCAATTTTCCATAGGAAAATTACACAGCTACAGTAAAAATACCAGAATGGAATTACACCAAATTTGGCAGAAAGCTAGAGCTTTACCCGGAAAGCATGCTTTTAGTGAATTGTTGAAATTCCGTCGAGTAGTTTTTTGAGAAATTAATGTTCAGATTGTATGTATATATAGAGATGCAACAGATCAAAACATAAGGTCTAATTGGCTGCCACAACATCAATAAAGATGTCACAGAAGCCATTTTAGGATTCAGGGACTTTGCCCCCTGCCCTGAAAAAAGATATAATTTTTTTTTTAAACATACAAGGGAAAGGTAGGGATACCCTGATCACACTAGGCCTGACAGAGTCCTTGCACCCTAACATATTAGAACACTCATGACAAGTTCAGTGACAACATTGATAACATCCTTAATGACATCGGAACTTACATCATTGTGAACAACACTGTGCATGGTGAGGGCACATGTTATATTTATTTTAGGGCAGGAGTTCTAGTTACTTGAGATAACTATAACCGATATTCCTGACATTTTACCCTATCTAGCACGTCGCTCTAACCTTTGTTTTTTCTTAGTAAAAAAAGAACGTCTATATTATATATATATATACACACATACACAAATCTATGTCTCTATATACACACACACGCACATTAAAAAACGAGAGGTGCAGTCGACATATAATGCTAAATTCAAACAAAAGCATATATATGTATGCATTTACAATTAAAAAAAAGTGCACAAAAAACTGCATGCTACCAAATATTATTCACCCTGAGGTAAACACCCCACAATTAATCTGAGTGATTAATGCAGTTAACATAACCACATGAAAAAGTCAATAACACTGCCTGAAGGAGGATACACAGCACACACAGAAAGCATCCAGAATACTTTAAATCTGAACTAGATGGAGAAAAAAAAATCCACTGGATATTATAAGATACCTCATTATTTCATCACAAATTAATCTATTATTTGGTTACTTGCGCCCGATAATACACTCTGAGGCTCAAGATATCCTGCGCCCATGACAGGGACAACAGAGGCAGTGGAGCAAGAAACAAATTACCTCTAGCGATACAAATGGTGTATCTTGAACCTGAAGAGAAACCTGCTCTCCGTCAATAGTCAATTTTCTGGCATAGAGGGCACCTGGAAAGCAATAAACAGGATGTTGAGTAAAGAGCTCCCATATCAACTGAGATCAAAAAACACTACTGTTCATATTTAAACACAATGGCCCCGATTCACAGAATGAAATTAAGACAAAATCCTAAACGTACAACTATTTGGTATTCACAGAATGCACTTACTACTTTTGGGATTCACAGAATGATCTTACTACTTTCGGTATTCACAGAATAGATTTAAGACTACTAACTTTACGTCCGCACTCGGCCGGAAATTCCAGCCAGGAGGCGGAGTTTCCGGCCCGGAGGTGGAGTTTCTGACTTGGGGGTGGAGCTTGCGGCCCGGAGGCGGAGCTTGCGGTTTGGAGGCAGAGCTTCTGGCTCGGAGGTGGGGATTTAGCCACGGCTGAAATCTCCACCTATGGGACGCAAGCTCCGCCTCTGGGCTGGAAGCTCCACCTCCAAGTCGGAAGCTCCGCCTCTGGGCCGCAAGTTCCGCCCCCAAATCGGAAACTCCGCCTCTGGGCCGGAAACTCAGCCTCGGGGCCGGAATTTCCGGCCCGAGTGCGGACGTAAAGTTAGTAGTCTTAAATCTATTCTGTGAATCCCGAAAGTAGTACGTTTAGGATTTAGTCTTAAATTCATTCTGTGAATCGGGCCCCTCCTGTGGAAAACACAATTTAACCAAGATTTGCAATTTTAGTACATAATTTCATCATAAACTGCAGGAAATTGTATATAATTAAAGATCAAATAGGGCCTGTACAAGAATTAAAATGAGGAAGTAGTTTATGTTGGGGTGTCAAATACAGGTTAAGTGACAGATTTTAGTATCAGTTACAACTGACTAAACAATAATTTCCAATAAGATTCATTGTATGTAGTGCCATAGAATGTGGGCATAGTGAAATTCTAGTAAGTGCCCAGGTCTCCTGAACCTACACTGGGTGGACATCATTGGTGTAAGCGCTTTCAAAGCCAACAAACATATTTGGGAATGGGCACAACACGCAAAGAGGCAAATAGTTTTATTGTAAAACCAGCGGTTTGCACAGGTCAGGCGGAATTGCAGATGTTCCATTAAATGAGGTTTAAGACTCAAAGAATCAAAAATCAAAGTTACTAGGCTTAATGCTTAGCTGAATGCAAATTAATTGCTCATTGATTTAAACAATCTTATGATAATTTGCAATTTACAAGTGTTTTTTATAATTAGATTTTTTTTTTTGTAGAGAGTGACAAATGTTGGTGTCCACTAAGGAGGTATTACTGAGAAGCCTAATCCAGATAAGTAAAGTAAGTTAAAAAGAAAACTACAAAAATAGAGTAAATAACCAGGTTTTAAGATGCTTTCTAAAGTCAACAGTTTAGCATCTGAGGTGTCATTCATTTCTAAAAACTCCTGCAACATACACACATGAAGTATTACATTTGAAATATCTATTTAAATGCATCTAGGTATTTTTCTGTGACTGTGTAGACTCGATGTAGAGCTCTTGGCTTAAGAGATGCCATCTTATAGTTCTGCAGCAGAAACATTTTAGGATGCCTTTTAGTCTTGTCTGTGGTTGCTAGATCATCAGTATGGCCATGGGTCAACACTGTGTAGCAAAGTAGGAACAACAGGGAGGAGACTGGGTGGGTCCGGTTGGACAGAAAAGTCTTCTGATACTTATAGAAAACGTGACCAGATGTTCTCAGCAAAGCGAAATCAGTTTGGTAGGTCATGCCTTACATGAACCTGATTTTCAATGAGCCTAGTGTATTGCATTTCCAAACATAACATCTGTTTTTCTAATATGAAGCAGAAAATGTTTTTTTCTATTATAGAAGCTAGAGGTTTCCACGTATGAACATGGCAAATGTTTATGGTAGCTCCGAATCTGCTGTGGTTTACCTCTCTTGAGACTTTGCCATCACATTATTATTTACTGCAGTGAGGCACAACTAATCTTTCATATTAGGATATTTGTTTAAGCACATCAAAACCCAGCATTTACAAGAGGACACTTCTGCAGTGATATATGCCAAGTCAACTGATCTGCCTGGTCATGTACCCAACAGAGAAGCTATAACCAATAATTTGAATGCGATTGGGATGCAATCGCAATAAAATCACACAACGGAGTGGTCAAATAAATCAAGAATGATGATGGGTGAGGAGTGTGGTCTGGTCACGAACAAAAATGGTCGCTTGATTTCAGAGTTCCGACGAGAGACCGGCCTTGGAAGGAGATGATGGCCTCTAGGGTGTGACGGGGGTCACACAACCTACCCTTTACCCCCCAAACACCTTCTGATGCCTGGCCAGGGACGACCGCTGCAATTGCCAGCCCCACCGGACTCTTCTGTGTCTGAGCGAGACTCCGGGGCCTTGAGGCCAAAATGAAGCTTTGGCTCTCGCCTAGCAGCCTCCCCTCTCCCTCTGGAAACGGTGCCCCAGCTGTTGGCAGCCCAGCCCTTGCGGCGACCCCAGTCAGTGCTGGAAACACGTCGGGGGACACAGGGCTTGTATCCCCATCCAGGACAGAGGACCCACCATACCACTACCGTGGTAACGACAACGGCCCAACGTTTTCCCCTGTTGGCTCGGGGCCTGCATGCAGCCATATATTGGCGCCCAAAAGACCCTGAATGTGGGCCACACTTTGATGAAAATTGCTGCAGATAGGTGGGGCTCCATACACTCCCGCCCCCCTGCTCCGCCTCATCGCCTCACTCCTTCCATACCGGCAAACGGGGACCCGGACATTGGACACATGCGGGCAACAGAAGGAGGGCCTGGACCCGATCCCACCGCAGCACTGCAGCACCTTCCCCCAACGCATCACCTGGGCATGCGGCAGCGCAGCTAAGGCATGGCGGGGCCAATCGGGCGCCCAGGCCCTGTACCTCCATCCACCACACCTCCTGAGGGACTTGATTGGGGGCTGATTCACACAAATCAGATGCCACAGACCCACGAATGGGTCTTGCCTCATCAGTCACCCGTGGCCCCACAACCTATACTTACAGGAGCCCATCAGATCCTCACATACCAACGCTGCGTGATACCACGAGGCGGAAGTGCCCCGCCTTGCCCTACCTACGCTGAGTAGCTGGATCGGATACACTCTTCGGCCCTCTCTCCCCGACTGCTACAGACACAACCCATCTCCTAGGACCTGCTGCCCCACACCCCACAGCCTGCTTGCAAGGAGGCCAATTCAACAGACCCAGGAACAGGTGGGGTAACTATGTACTTTGCTTACTGACCAGCCCCCATGTTAGCACTGCTTGCCTCTTACCTCGGCACCAGAAACACTAGCTAAGGAAGATAACCAGTGGCTGGACCTTTCACAGTCATACAGAGTGGAGGGAGGCGTGCCGGAAAAGAGTGCACCCTCAGCGCAGTCCTCAAGGGTCCTGGTACTCCCTTTAAACCTATCTATCCAGGAGTCTGCACATTTGCAGCAGCTTGGGACCTGCAGATACTCAACCAGCCTTACTCTGCAGATCATCCCGGGGTCCTCGCATGGCTCATAGTCATTGGAGGGCCTACAAGCACTGCAGACCCACAGTCTAGAAATGAAAGGCGGCGAGCATCAAATACAGCCCAAATACAACCCCTTATGGGGGGCTGGCCCTGTACCGCGGGAGAGCAGACAGCTCTCCTCTCCATAAGGATCATGGGTGAATGTCAGCTGGCGAGGTCATGGGCAAAACTGCAAGGCAGCTTCTCTTCACGGAAGCTCTTAAACAGCCATGCACCAAAGCCCCCCCCACAAATGCCCTGCCCCAGCCTCCTGGAACCCCTGCTCAGGACAATACCAAGGATTGAATTTTACAGAAAACCTCGGTGGAGGGCTGCCGACTGGAAGGCATGGATGCTAAAATATCTACCCTTACTGAGGAACTAAAGTCAATACGGCAAGATATTGCAGGATTGTAGATCCACGTTGATGGGTTGGATCAGAGGGTGACAGTGATAGAGGACCACCTGGGCAATGTGCTGGACAGATATCAAGAACTACTCTTCCTCTGCAGTAAGCTGATCGACGTGGAGGATCACAGCAGAAGGGTCAATATCTGTTTTTTCAGATTTTCAGAAGCGATAGAGGGCTCAAATGTCAAAGTCTTCCTCAGAGACACTCTCCCAAAGTTCACTGGTGTCTCCTTTGAGCCTCTGCTGGAGATGCAATGCACTCACTGCATTGGCCCTCCGCGCAAAGATTCTGCGGCTCGTCCCCAACCTCTTTTTGCCTGTTTCTTGCGCCATGAGCGAGCTCAACAACTACTCTCCATGGCACGCTCTCAATGCCCGTTTAAATACTAGGGTCACGAAATAGAAATTGCAGCAGAGTTTTCCAGAGAGGCCAATAACCGCTGCAAGCACTTTCTCTCCTTTCGACCCCGCCTGCGCCAAATGAATATCAAGTATGGCCTCTTTGAAACCGCACAATTCAGGATCACCAAGGACAGCATCTCCAAAGAATTCTACAACCTGGTGGACCTGCACTTTTTGTGGACAGTTCCCTAATACAGAATATGGACACCTCTTGCTCGTTAGCCAAGGTGACCCACAACACAGCGCCTCCATCTCCACCTTCAGTGGGGAACCAACAGTGGGTCCGGACATCAAGGCAGAGACCCCAACAGAGCAGCCTGCACCCATGGAGATAGAGTGCAGGCCCTCCTTGTGGTAGATGGCCTCACCCAAGATCAGGATTGAGACAAATGTCGCTCTCCTATGAAACCCTGCTCCGCAACAGAGTGATTGCCAAGAAACTTGTGCTGTTGTCTCACAGTTGGAACGGCTGGACCTACCGATGAAAGGCTGAGAGCAACGATGCCCGCCGGACGGATGAGTATCACATCACCAGTCTTGAACACTTTTATAACTGACTGCACTGCTCATTGCTATGTCGGTTGTAGTTATTATTGTTATCATTGTACTCTTTGTTTGATTCATATTATACGCTTCGGGCCCTAATCTCCCTCCATCCTCTATCTCCATTCTTTTTCTCATGAGATACCATAACTCATCCCTCCAGCATGCTGGGTCTGGAGCTAAACTGCAAAGAGCGCCAATGGGCCATCTGCCCCCCCCCCCCCTGCATGCCACAACTTCTCCTCCCTTCCAGGCACATCTGTAGCCACCAACACTAGAAGGCTGGGAGGTCACCAGCCTCTTCACATTACCGTACCTCTAGGAATCTGGCTGCCGGCCCTCCTTCCCCAGATGGCAGTAGGGACTCCCTCAGTCCTGCCCGCCCCTCAAGCAATGGGACCTGTACAAACCCTTCGAGCCCCCCCCCCCAACTGCCCTGCACACCCTGCCCGTCCCTGCCAGCTCATTGGTCCATCTTTATCAGTGCCCTGTACTCAGATGGGGCCCCCTCTAAGTGTCATCTCCACAAGCTTAGACACGCAGTACACAGATCAGCATTTCCAGTGCTGCATTTTTAGCAGCAGTTACCTCTAATTTATTTCCTTCCTGCCCCTTCCACCCCCTCTCTTCACATCTATACATACATATACCCCCCTAATATTTGCACTTTAGATACTGGTACCCACTCTCCCTTTGACACCGACTGCTGCCCTTAAGTGCCCTTCCTCTGCGTGCCTGGGGATACATCCATTCCCCCCTTCTCCCACCTGTGTGACTCCTCACCTCCCCAACCCACACACTTCCCCCTATCCTGACATCTATTGTTGCAATACCAATCGCGCGCATGGCGCGCTGTAGTCACTACAATTAAAACGAAACTGAAACTTAGTTTTAGTGTCACAGTTTCGGTGCTTGTGGGGATATCTCAGCCCTCCAAGCACCGAAACACATGGGAGAAGTATCATTGGAAAGGGGAGAATCTCCCCATTCCAATGGTACCCTTCCCTTGTGGATCCCTGCTCGGGGATCATCACAGGAGGGTGATCCCCAAGCAGGGATCCACCCACTAGCACCAGGGCGGGAGGAGCGGCCCCTTGGGCAAGGCCCTTTGCTTCCCCCATAGACTTCAGCCAGAGACAGCATTTCTGCCCCCCCTTGGAGAGCAGATGGGAGCAGTAGCCTAGGGATTATTATTTTGTATTGCCTAGGGATGGGGGCTGCCCAGAATGGGCAGCCCAATGCCCCCACCCTACCCCCGCAAAGAAGGCCCTAGCGCAGCCGTCACATAAGCAAACCTAGCAAACCTGTAGATTTTTGAAAACTAGATGCCAAGGGGAATCCAGGATGGGGTGACTTGTGTGCCTCTCACCAGGTTCTGTTACCCAGAATCCCTTGCAAACCTCAAACATAGTTTAAAAAAAGAAATTTGCATCACATGTTTGTGATGGAAAGTTGTGGGACCTGCGTGGATCAACACAATTCCACCCACTGCGCATTCCCCAAAGTCTTCCAACAAAAATGGTACCTCACTTGTGTGAGTACGTCTAGTGCCTGCAACAGGAAACAGCCCAAAACGCAATGTGTACACACCACATTTTTACTGTGAAAACTGACCCTTTTTTTGCAAAGTGCCTAGCTGTAGATTTTGAACCCTAGCTCTGTCAACACCTAAAAAAACCTAGAAAACATATGTTTGAAAACTAGTCACTTGTGGGAATCCAGGATGGGATGACATGTCTGGCTCTCACCAGGTTCTGTTACCCAGAATCCTTTGCAAACCTAAAACCTTATAAAAATAAAAATAAGACATTTTCCTTACATTTCTGTGATGGAAAGTTCTGGAATCTGCTTGGATCCACAAATTTCCTACCACCCAGCATTCCTGATAAAAATTGTACCCCTCTCGCTTAAACGTATTGAGGAGACATCAAAATGACCTATCACAAAACAACTTGTTTTGCAAAGGGAGTTCACCTGGGTGTTTGGCCCCGGGCTCGGCAGCCATCCTGGGAAACCTACCAAACCCACACATTTCTGAAAACTAGATACCCGGGGAGTCCAGAAAGGTATGGCTTGCATGGACCCTTCAACGTTTTCCTACCCAGAATCCCCTGCAAACCTCAAATATTGCTGGAAAAAAAGAAATCACATTTTTCTCAAATTTCTGTGTGGGAAAGTTGTAGGATCACCGGGCTGACACACATTTCCTACCACCCAGCGTTCCCCCCAGGTCTCCCGATAAAAATGGTACGTCACTTGTGTGGGTAGGCATAGTGGCTGCTACAGGAAATGGCTCAAAATTACCTGTCACAAAACTATCTGCTTTTGAAAGTGGGGTTACATGAGTTTTTAGCCCCGGGCTCAGCGGCCATCTTGGGTTTGGTAGGTTTCCCTAGATGGCTGCCGACCCGGGGACCAAAAACTCAGATGCCCCCTATATATCCGAAAACAACCTGTCTTTCAGATAATTTTGAGTTTATCAGGGGATTCTGTGGAGGAAAACATTGGGGATCCACGCAAGTCATTATTCGCGGGACTCCCCCGGTTTTCAGAAATGTGTGGGTTTGGTAGGTCCCCAAGATGGTCGCCGATCCCGGTGCCAAACCCCCAGATGACCCCTATTGCAAAACCAGGTTGTTTTAGTGATAGGTAATTTTGATGTCTCCTCAATAAGTTTTGGGCCCTTGCCTGTTGCGGGTACTTGACCCACCCACACAAGTAAGGTACCATTTTTTCTGAAGACTTTGGGAAATGCGGGGTGGTTGGAATTTTGTGAATCCACGCAGATTCCAGAACTTTCCACCATGGAAATGTGAGGAAAATTTTTTTTTTCTACACACTTTGAGGTTTTACCAGGTTCTGTTACCCAGATTCCCTTGCATAGCCAGACAGAAATGTGAGGAAAATGTGGGGTTGTTTGACAAATTTTGAGGTTTGCAAGGGATTCTGGATAACAGAATCTGGTGAGAGCCAGACAAGACATCCCAGGTGGAAAAGTTGGCAGAAATGGCAGTTTTTTTTACTCATTTTCAGTTTTTTCTGTTTTCAACTTGTAGTTTCTATATGAAAACCTTAAAGGATCTACACAAATTACCCCTTGCTGAATTCAAATTGTTGTCTACTTTTCAGGAATGTATAGCTTTCCAGGATCCATCATTGCTTTCATACCCTTTTTTACCATTTACTGGAAGGAGGTTGAAAGCACAAAAATAGGCTATGTCCCAGAAAAATGACTGTGTAAAAAATGTTGGTTTTCAGACAAAAGTCTACTTGTCCCTGAAAGCTGGGAAGAGGGTGATTTCAGCACCATAACCCCTTGTTGAAAGCATTTGCAGGGAAAAAACAGACTCTTTCATCTGTAGCCCTTATTCACAATTTTTCAAAAACATAATAAAAGTTAGGATGTTCTTTGAAAATTTTACGTGCGGGATTTTTAGTTCATGTTATATTTGAGCAGGGCCGGCCCTAGGCATGTGCAAACTGTGCACCTGCACAGGGCCCCCAAACCCCAGGGGCCGCCACGACGAGGATCCGTTCGTGGCACTGGCGGCCCCCTGGCAGGATTTGGCAACCTCCCGGCTTCTATTATTTTTTAGGATATCTCGCGCTTCCCCTGTCTCGCTCTCCATCTCTCAGCACGTGTTGTTGTTTTTTTTGGGGGGGGGGAGGGGGGCAGTCTCCAGTAGCTGAAGGGGGCCCCTCAGCTGAGCCCTCCGGTAGAGAGCTGTGTCTCTCTCTCTCTAAAGCAGCTGCTGCTGCCTGCAGCCTGCTCCTAGGAGCTCCTCGCTCCTCGCACCGCTGACCTTTGACTGAAGAGAAACAAAGTATCAACTTCCATTGTTTCTCTTCAATCAAAGCCACGAGCCAGGCCCGGAAAGAGGAGGGGGTGGGGCCCTAAGACAGTGCATTCTCCTCAGGGCACTATTCCTTTGAGAAGAGAGGAGGCCAGGACTGTGAGGGTTGGGGGAGTGGGGGTTGTCAGGGTTTGGGGGCCTACATGGGCTGGGGACCTCTTAATGTGATTGTGGCACCCTTAAAAAACTGCTTTCCTGCCTCCCCTACAAGTTATCTAAAGACACAATTACAATGTTGAAGCTGGCTCTGTTTCCACATCAGCATTTTAAAAGCATGCTTACATTTTCTGGATGATTTTAGCCGGCTCGACTACGCATGTCTAACAGAAAGTGAAAGCGATTTGCACACCCCTCGGTAAATGTGGAGAGCTGGCATGCTGGCATGTGGCGAAGACGCAGTGTTCTGCTATGTGATTGTGCACAGGTTGGCCCATGGTGAATTATAATTATTAGAAAGAACGCTCCAGATGCAGAAGCACTTCCTCAGCCACCAAGTTTGGGACAAGGAATGAGACAGTGAGTAAGTTTATTTTTATTGTTGACAGGTGAAACAGAGATCTCGTGGAATGGGATACCGGGCCTGCAAGTAAGGGAAGATTATCTGATCTCTGTTCAGACAGCCAGCCTGTAGGTCCTTTCTCCAACATAAGTGCCTGTGTAATATAGTTTGTAATCACTGTGACATTTTTAGGAACTTTTATACATAATAGAAACTGTGTTTTCTGACAAGTCATGGTTCTTTTAAACAAAATACAATTTTAATTGCTTGCTTTATCGTAGTCCGTTTCACGCTCACCCTGACATCTGTTTAAGTCCTCCGAGTCATTTGTTATTCTCTCGGTGTACCAAGTCAACCTTCCCTCTGAGTTCGGTAAGCTGAGTTACAGTGACAATCGTTATGCACAGCACATAGAGGTGTCAAAATGGCATTTGTACAAACGTTAATTTTATTGTGAGAGAAAAGCATCCTCATTAAAACATGAATGCATGTGAGGGTGATGTGCTCTCTGCCCACCCTTGTTTGGCCGATATATTGTTGGTAGTTCTTAGTATTGGGATGGCGGCACTTTCCTTGTATAGCCAGAGTACATATGGATACTGGATGAAAACTGCAAACTGATAGTAGAGCACCTGCCATGCATTTACTAAAAATAAAAAGCTTGTCTATTAGGTCAAAATTATTTTGTTTGAAGAAAGTGATCAGCTTACGTTTTGGAGTCCAGGCGGAGGGGGAGACGGGTGCAAGGCAGAGGGGAGAAGGGCGCAAGGCAGAGGGGAGAAGGGCGCAAGGCAGAGGGGAGAAGGGCGCAAGGCAGAGAGGAGAAGGGCGCAAGGCAGAGAGGAGAAGGGCGCAAGGCAGAGAGGAGAAGGGCGCAAGGCAGAGAGGAGAAGGGTGCACGGCAGAGAGGAGAAGGGTGCAAGGCAGAGGGGAGAAAGGTGGAAGGCAGAGAGGAGAAGGGTGCAAGGTAGAGAAGGGTGCAAAGTAGAGAAGGGAGCAAGGCGGAGGGGAGAAGGGTGCAAGGTAGAGGGGAGAAGGGTGCAAGGTAGAGGGGAGAAGGGTGCAAGGCAGAGAGTAGAAAGGGTGCACGGTAGAGAAGGGTGCAAGGCAGAGGGGAGAAGGTTGCAAGGCAGAGAGGAGAAGGGTGCAAGGCAGAGAGGAGAAGGGTGCAAGGCAGAGAGGAGAAGGGTGCAAGGCAGAGGGGAGTAGGATGCAAGGCAGAGAGGAGAAGGGTGCAAGGCGGATGGGAGAAGGGTGCAAGGCAGAGGGGAGAAGGGTGCAAGGCAGAGGGGAGAAGGGTGCAAGGCAGAGGGGAGAAGGTGCAAGGCAGAGGGGAGAAGGGTGCAAGGCAGAGAGGAGAAGGGTGCAAGGCAGAGGGGAGAAGGGTGCAAGGAAGAGGGGAGAATGGTGCAACGGGGAGGGGGAGAAGGGTGCAAGGCGGAGGGGAGAAGGGTGCAAGGTGGAGGGGAGAAGGGTGCAAGGCAGAGGGGAGAAGGGTGCAAGGCAGAGAGGAGAAGGGTGCAAGGCAGAGGGGAGAAGGGTGCAAGGCAGAGGGGAGAAGGGTGCAAGGCAGAGGGGAGAAGGGTGCAAGGCAGAGGGGAGAAGGGTGCAAGGCAGAGGGGAGAAGGGTGCAAGGCAGAGGGGAGAAGGGTGCAAGGCAGAGGGGAGAAGGGTGCAAGGCAGATGGAGAAGGGGCAGAGGGGAGAAGGGTGCAAGGCAGAGAGGAGAAGGGTGCAAGGCAGAGGGGAGAAGGGTGCAAGGCAGAGAGGAGAAGGGTGCAAGGAAGAGGGGAGAATGGTGCAACGGGGAGGGGGAGAAGGGTGCAAGGCGGAGGGGAGAAGGGTGCAAGGTGGAGAGGAGAAGGGGGCCACGGGGAGGGGAGAAGGGTGCAAGGCAGAGAGGAGAAGGGTGCAAGGCAGAGAGGAGAAGGGTGCACAGTAGAGAAGGCTGCAAGGCAGAGGGGAGAAGGGTGCAAGGCAGAGGGGAGAAGGGTGCAAGGCAGAGGGGAGAAGGGTGCAAGGCAGAGGGGAGAAGGGTGCAAGGCAGTGGGGAGAAGGGTGCAAGGCAGAGAGGAGAAGGGTGCAAGGCAGAGGGGAGAAGGGTGCAAGGCAGATGGGAGAAGGGGCAGAGGGGAGAAGGGTGCAAGGCAGAGAGGAGAAGGGTGCAAGGCAGAGGGGAGAAGGGTGCAAGGCAGAGGGGAGAATGGTGCAAGGTAGAAAAGGGTGCAAGGCGGAGGTGGAGAAGGGTGCAAGGGGGAGGGGGAGAAGGATGCAAGGGGGAGGTCGAGAAGGGTGCTGCAAGGCAGAGGGGAGAAGGGTGCAAGGCAGAGGGGAGAAGGGTGCAAGGCAGAGAGGAGAAGGGTGCAAGGAAGAGGGGAGAAGGGTGCAAGGCAGGGGGGAGAAGGGTGCAAGGCAGAGGGGAGAATGGTGCAAGGTAGAAAAGGGTGCAAGGCGGAAGTGGAGAAGGGTGCAAGGGGGAGGGGGAGAAGGGTGCAAGGGGGAGGGCGAGAAGGGTGCTGCAAGGCAGAGGGTAGAAGGGTGCAAGGGGGATGGAGATGAAGTTAAAAATGTGCCCCCCGGAAACATTTCTGCGGATGCCCATGGAACGCACACTACTTTGTGAGAGAGAGTGGGAGAGAGTGGAGAGAGAGAGAGTGGAGAGAGAGTATGGAGAGAGAGAGTAGAGAGCGAGAGTAGAGAGCGAGAGTAGAGAGAGAGAGAGTGGAGAGAGAGTGAGGGTGGAGAGAGAGGGTGGAGAGAGAGAGTGGAGAGAGTGGAGAAAGAGTGGAGTGAGGCAGTGGAGAGAGAGTATAGAGAGAGTGGAGAGAGAGAGTAGCGAGAGAGTAGAGAGAGAGAGTCAGTGGAGAGAGAGAGTGGAGAGAGAGTAGAGAGAGAGAGTGGAGGGAGAGAGGGTGGAGAGAGAGAGTGGAGAGAGAGCATGGAGAGAGAGTAGAGAGAGAGAGAGTGGAGAGAGAGAGAGTGGAGAGAGAGTAGAGAGAGAGAGAGAGAGAGTGGAGAGAGAGAGAGAGAGAGAGTGGAGCTAGACAGTGGAGAGAGAGTGGAGAGAAAGACAGTGGAGAGAGAGTAGAGAGAGAGTGGAGAGAGAGTAGAGAGAGAGTGGAGGGAGAGAGAGTGGAGGGAGAGAGAGTGGAGGGAGAGAGAGTGGAGGGAGAGAGAGTGGAGGGAGAGAGAGTGGAGGGAGAGAGAGTGGAGGGAGAGAGAGTGGAGGGAGAGAGAGTGGAGGGAGAGAGAGTGGAGAGAGAGAGTGGAGAGAGAGTAGAGAAAGAGTAGAGAGAGAGAGTGGAGAGAAAGTGGAGCTAGACAGTGGATAGAGAGTGGAGAGAGAGGGAGAAAGTGGTGAGAGAGACAGTGAAGAGAAAGAGAGTGGAGAGAGAGAGAGAGAGAGAGAGAGTGGAGGGAGTGGAGCTAGACAGTGGAGAGAGAGAGAGAAAGTGGAGAGAGAGAGAGAAAGTGGAGAGAGAGACAGTGGAGGGAGAGAGTGGAGAGTGGAGAGAGAGAGTGGAGAGAGAGAGTGGAGAGAGAGAGTGGAGAGAGAGAGAGAGAGTGGAGAGAGAGAGAGAGGAGAGAGAGAGAGTGGAGAGAGAGGAGAGAGAGAGAGGAGATAGAGAGTGGAGAGAGAGTGGAGAGACAGTGGAGAGAGATTGGAGAGAGAGTGGAGAGAGAGTGGAGGGAGACAGTGGAGGAGACAGTGGAGAGAGAGATAGAAGAGAGAGAGAGTGGAGAGAGAGAGTGGAGAGTGGAGAGAGAGAGAAGAGAGAGAGGAGAGAGAGTGCATAGAGAGTGGAGAGAGAGTGGAGGGAGAGTGGAGGGAGAGAGTGGAGGGAGAGAGTGGAGGGAGAGAGTGGAGGGAGAGAGTGGAGGGAGAGAGTGGAGGGAGTGGGGGAGTGCAGAGAGAGAGTGTGGAGAGAGTGGAGAGAGAGTAGAAAGAGGGTGGAGAGAGTAGATAGAGGGTGGAAAGAGAGTGAGACGGAGAGTGAGAGAGAGAGTGAGAGAGTGGAGTGAGAGAGTAGAGAGACGGAGAGAGAGAGCGGAGAGAAAGAGAGAGTGGAGAGAAAGTAGAGAGAGAGTGTGAAGGGAGAGAGGGTGGAGAGAGTGTAGAGAGAGAGTGGGGGGAGAGCGGAGAGAGAGTAGAGAGAGTGGAGGGAGACAGTGGAGGGAGATAGTGGAGAGAGAGTGGAGAGAGAGTAGAGAGAGAGAAAGTGGAGAGAGAGACAGTGGAGAGAGAGTGGAGAGACAGTGGAGATGGAGTGGACAGAGTGGAGAGAGAGAGTTGAGAGAGAGAGACTGACTGACTGACTGACTCAGACTGAATACTGACTGACTGAGAGACTGACTGGCTAGGAAACTGACAGAGAGAGAGAGCAAGATTGGCTGACTAAGAGAGAGACTGACTGACTAACAGAGAGAGAGAGACTGATTGAGAGTGAGACTGACTGGCAGAGAGAGAGACTGACTGAAGTAGAGAGATACTGACTGACTGAGGTAGAGAGATACTGACTGACAGAGAGAGAGACAGAGACTGACTGACTGAGAGAGATAGACTGATTGACTGCGAGAGAGACTGACTGACAGAGAGACTGACAGAGAGACTGACTGACAGAGAGACTGACAGAGAGAGAGAGAGACTGACTGGAAGAGAGCAAGACTGGCTGACAGAGAGAGAGACTAAGAGAGAGAGAGAGACTGGGAGACTTACTGGCTGAGAGAGAGACTGACAGAGAGAGAGACTGACAGAGAGAGAGATTGACTGACAGAGACTGACAGAGAGAGAGACTGACTGACAGAGAGAACAGAAACTAAAGAGGGCCCATGGAGCTTTGTTTACTTTTCTGTTGTCTCCATTTCTTGCTCTTTCCATAACACCTCAAGCAGTAAATAAGAGGCCGTCAAAAGTCCAAGGTTAGGCACGCCTGTGATGTCACTGGGTGTGAAAGGGAGTGACATGTCGCTTTTGTCACCCATAACATTTTGGCGAATCGATGTCCATGGGGTCCGGACCCCCTCTTCCGGGGCCCCCACCTACACTCCCTGCACAGGGCCACCATGAGCCTAGAGCCGGCCCTGATTTGAGGAAAAAGAGGACAGCCGACACAAATATAACATGAAATAAAAATCACGCACGTAAAACTTTCAAAAAACGTTAGAATTTTCCTTTTGGACTACTGTTGACAAATCGTGACTGCACAATTCTCCATTTTCCTCTATACTTACCCTTACAATGGCTCTTGGGTGAAGCCTTTCGCGAGGAATGTGCCACAACACAATTGGGCCCTGACAATTGTAGCACCTAAACCCAGAAACTTCCACTCAAAAAGTTACCCATAATAAAAGTTAGCTATATTTTGGCTAATTTCTGGGTCCCCTCCAGGGGAAGCAACAAACCCTGGGTACCGTTAAAATTCCCATGATGTTGAAAGAAAAGGACGCAAATTTGGTGTGGAAACCTTATGTGGTCCAAAAGTTACAGGGACCTAAGCACGAACTACCCCAAATAGCCAAAAAAATGTTTAGCGCTGTGGAGGAGGCAAGGGGGGCAGCCTACCAGCAAAGAGGTTAATAAAAAAACTTGAAAAACAAAAAAAAATAAGGACGATGGGTGCTTCACAATGTGGAGAGGTGTTGGTGGGGGAGTAAGGGTGGACGCTTTCACAGTTTGCTAGAAATTAAAGAAGAGGGTAGTCTAAAGGACTATGTTCATGAGAGTAGTTTCTGATCACTCTTGGCAAATAAAGAGATGGTGGTATGTGTGCTGAGGATTAGGAATGTCAGTGATCAGACCTCTATCCTATGACATTAATGGCTGGAGGAGGTATTCTACTTTCCGACTGGAGGATGTATTCTACTTTCCGGATGGAGAAGGTATTCTACTTTCCAGATGCCACATGCCAGGCAGGGAATTTAAACTCTAGTGAACAAATTTTAGTTAACAGATAATTAGTAAAGTTATATTTACTTCCTGTAAAGAAATAAAATGAGGGTCTTTAAAAGATCCATTCTCTACTTTGGAGAAGTGTGGCTCAGGGGTTAGAGGCGGCAGACTCGGAAGCTGAGATCGGCCCTGGACCAGGGTTCAATTCCCCGCCTCGGCGGGTCTTGGGCTCAAAAATTCCATGGACTCGATAATTCTCGCTCCGGTGCCTTCTCGACTCACGGGTTCACACTCTGCGACTCTGGGCAATAGCTTGCTTAATCTCCACAACGTCCCCTCACGGCGGGATGCCTGGCTTTCACCTTGTTGATACCCTGCGGGGGTTATCTCACAGGGGAATACCAGGACGGGTTCCCTAAGCAAGCGCCGGGAAACCCACTGCGGGTAGCTGTGCGCTATACAAGCTCAAATACATTTAGTGATCGCAAGAGCCTTGCAATAGCACTATTAACAGGTGGACCATGTGGTTTCCCAAAGAAGGTGTAGAAGTGGTACTTAGAGGCTCTGAGAAAGCAAGAAGGAAAATGGTTTAATAGAATAACAAAAAAAAGTATTCACCACGGTGTCTTGGCAGCAGGTTTAGATACAGGTGATTTATAAAGAGGAGGAAGAAGCCAGGATTAGTCAGTCATATTGCCCCAGCTCCTTCCTGAATTGAGAGAAGGTATTGGTGGGGAGATTGGGAAGGTTCATCGGATCATTGGCAGGTCTAGATCAGAAAAAGTATAATTCTTTCTGCTGGCAGTCACTCCAGACAAAGGAGCGCACATATATGTTCATGCTGTTGGAGTTGCCATAGTAGGGTTCCCTGAGCACTTGAGTACCACTAGTGGGGACATTGGTTATTCAGCGCCAAGATACCCTTGGGTGAACATGCGCTTCACAAATACACATGTTATGCTATTTTGGATTTCCTTGGAAGCTCAGAATATGTGTAGATGCTCTGTGCTGGGCCCCACTCTATGGGTGTTATTATAGAAAATGCCCTTCGTCAGCCATTCACTAGACATGCAGAAAGGGTCACCTCTTTCACCACTACCTATCTTGCTCCTGGTCGAACATTTAGATACGTGTTTAAGACTGAATGATAAGATTCCCAATTTGTATTTGAGCCTAAAATGTGAACCATATGCAGACAATCCTATCCTGTATATTAGTGATATGAAAACTCTGTTTCTATTTGGGTCAGATATTGTGGGGACGTTTTACAGCTACTGAGTGAACTACGCGAACTCTGAAGTGATGTACGGTGAGAGGCGTGAATATCCCAATAGGAAAGTCTACAATTAGAACGTGAAAAGTAAGTGTAAGTTCTAACTATCTTTAGCATTGAATAAGTTAAGTCTTAAGTTAGGCTATTGCTCAACAAAAATCTGATACTCTTTTATTAATCATGAGAATTATACCCATTAAGATGGAGATAAAGCATAAAATAATATTTCTATTTGAATCAATTTACCTTTATATTATGAACTTGTTTTTCCAAAGAGTGAAATCCATGATCAGTAAATTCATGTTGGCATCATTGTTTCCAAAACAGCTCTGTAACTCTTTGAGAAAGGGTTTAAACACTGCTTGATTTTCAGCTCTATTTAGGGAACTTCACTGGATAAAGTGGAAAGGGAGCAAATTACACTACCTTTACTACAGGACTGTTGGTTGCATTTACAGTGAGTGAGTGAGAAAACCCCCTAAATATTTTCACTGTTTTGGATAAGGAGGAGCAAGAACGCCTTTTCTATTGATGAGGAGCAGAAGGCTGTGGAAATCTGAAAATCTCTCCTGGGCCATGTATGAGAAGAAGATAGAACAAGCATTTGCAATGCAATAGGTCTCGCATTTGCAAGAGTTTAATCTATTGGCATTGTAAATGACAATGCCTTTTATTTATTTGATAATTAACACATAAATAAAAGGCATTGCCATTTACAATGCCAATAGCTCAAACTCTTGTAAATGCGAGACCCATTCAAAGAAGCGGATGCCATTGTCCTGGCTGCTCGGTAAGTGAAAGCATGCATGGCGCACTGAATGTTGCAGGAAAGCATGTCGTGCCTGCAGTAGGAGAAACTCATTAAAGAAAATAGTGCTTACAGACTAAAAAAAAGACTCACCGTGTAACAACCGAAGCAAAAGGGCCAGTCCTCATGGGAAGTTACAAATGAAGACAAGGCTGTACTAAGGAGGGACTAACAATCCTATTAACGAAGCCAGCATTAACGAAGGGCAATGACACAAGTCAATGACAAATACAAGCGGAGAGTGGACGGGGCTTCAATTCCATACTCCAATACAGCAAGTCTCGTAGAGCAGCGCATGCGCGCTGACTCTAGGCTAGACCTAAAAAATTAATAGAGCACTATCTGCAAAGGTCCTTTCAGTGCAGGATGGATGCACAATAATAGGCAACATGTAGACATGTTCACAGCTGCAACCTAGGGAGTAGCTCAGTGGGGGACTTTGGCTTATGGCTCTACATCTCTTCTCCTTTCCTCTGTACGAAAACTACCAATATAAGATTTCAGAAAAAATGTTCTCACAACTCTTTAAAAAGTCTACTGCAGTGGAAAACAAATTTTGGCAAAGCCAACAAAGTACTGTTTTTTTTAAAGTTAAATCCTGGAGAAAACGCAAGCATATATTATAGTATCTCAAAACTGTACATTGAATCCAATTTTTATTAGTGGCATGGTCTACTTTTCAAATACTTTTCACTCTGGAAACTCTAAACAGAATTCAAAAAGAAACAGGAAGTGTCAGAATGTATAGGCAAATACTTGTCAAGGCCACTTTACTATTCATAGGATTTAACCAGTTGGCCCTCTGCAACAGCCCAGTGAACAGATTTATGGCCCTCAAGGAGAAGTAATATGCTGAGTAAACCTTCTTCAGGCACCAGCTGAGTGTGTGCAGTACATAGCGGTCCTACCCCCCAGTACCTTGAAAGCCTTTGTGTCCCAAAGCTTGTTTTTTCAAACAATGTGTGGAATGCAGGTAATAAAACAAGCAACAAACTTTAACGTCTGCTCTTGAGTTAGACAGCAGAAAGAATATCACCGTTGCTGTGCTTTCAAGGACAGGTTTGGAGGGTTGGGAAGCAAGACAGCATGGGCAGAGGTGTGGATTTGAGAGAGGTGGTTCAGCACACGATGGAGAGAGCTTGAAAATACGTACACGCTTGTGAAGCGTTGACAACAACCAAAAAATTACAGAGACCTCTAAATGGAAGCAGGGAAGGATACCAGATGTAAACCTCACCCGAATCTAGGTACACTGCAGGGGGAGTACGCATTCTAGCGTATTGGCAACTGGACTTTAATGGCGGGGCAGGGACAGGAAGTAAGGGCACAGAAGAACGGCTGAGGACTACGACCCACAGATCGGATGATCGCTCCAGTAGGAGTAGGCCCTATGCCTGGATTTACTAGGGTTTGCAGAAATAATGTAACCTACTCAAGCACCAGCTCCTGTCCGTCACTGTGCACCCGCTCAAACCCCAGGCCTGGCGTGAACATACCACAAGTCAGCTAACTAAATGGATCACAGAGAGGCTCCAGAGGAGGTACAATCACGAAAGGAGGAAGGCAACCCATCAAATAGCAAGCAGTCTCTCAACCAGACAGCTTACGCTACCTGGGGGGTGAAAAATAAAAGCAATTACATTTATTATACAATTGATGTATTTCAAGAGAAATAATTTACCGTGCTATGAATCAGTGTACTTTTGGGATGTAAAAAAGTCTCATGCTCTGCAGAGCAACACTTCTATAAGAGGATAAATGTAGCTTTAAAGAACCAATAAGATTGCGTGGGTGAGTAATACACCTCTGGATAGGGCAAAAGCCCACTCTATTTTACAGAAATGGTAACACAAATCGGTCAGGCAGACGAAAAAGGACATTCCCCTTCGCAAGGGCCTTTGCTGCTTGGTGCACATGCGTTCAAAGTTCACAATTAACGCACCACTGCCAGTTGTGATTTCGCAAATTCTAATTCAACATAAAAATAAATCACTTAACCATTTCTGTGTAGTTCTTTCTTCTATTTCTTTTAGAGTCAATTTGAATCATTGCATTACACAATTAATGGTACGGGAATAAAACACCCTTAATTACTCAGTGGTGAAAACAATATTAGAAATGATCTATAGAAAGTATTATACAGAAAAAGCCAAAACGATTAAAAATTCATTAGGTTATGCTATGTGGAAAAGAGTCCTAATGAACAGAGATAAATCCATCACATACTGGTTATCAGCGGATCGAGATTGGCTCTAATTCAAGTCGCGTTTGAAGTGACCCTAACCTGACCAAAACCTGCCTTCCTGAAAGAAAATCTTGTGTAGATACTTTTCTTAACCCCTTCCATGCGCACCTAATTCCCCCACGGAGCGGGGGTTGGGGGGAGGGGCTACACGTAGCGACGCGGTGCTCGTGACGAGCCCAGCTCGTCATGCTGCATAGTGGAGCTGTGCTCATGACGAGCTGGACTCCTCACGACTCTGCCCACTCCAATAGAACCCCCGCACAGGTGGGGAATTAGACGCGCGTGGGCGGGCCGCGGCAATTATGACCAGCTCAGCTTCACTGTGCCTCATTACGAGCTGAGCTGGTCATAAGCATGGAAGGGGTTGAAAATAGTAATCAAATAACTCTGCTTCCCGCTGCTCAAATCTTGGAGGACCAGTCATTTCCAAAAGTCTAGCAAGGTCGATTGTATGGACGATCACAGACATTTCAACAAACGTCTGGGCCACTTGAAGCTGCTTCCCAGATTCCCGTGTTTACACTGAACAGATCTGTAAAGCATGGAAAGCTGCATTCAAGTGGCGGAAGGCCCCAAGGAAGATGAGTACGGTGACCCAGAACTGTTCGCGAGCAAGGCAGTGGCCAGGATATGATCAATTTGCATTTGGACAAGAGCCATACGGAGGATAAACATATCCTTGTCTCCTGTTCCACTTACAGTACTTTTTCGTGGTGTAGCAGGCAACAGAAATAGTTTTAAACTACTACAGTCTTAATTTTTTTTATTCTGTGGAATAGCGGTCTTATAAATATTCAACATTGTTGAAAAAAAAAAGATATATGCCCATATAAATTCATGTATATGCACTTCCAAGATATCATGCTTAGATATATCACACTAACATGAGGCCTGGAGCTCCAAAGGGCTTCCTATCTGACCGTGATTGGACAAGCTTCTGCAGCTATTCCGAACCCCCTTAGAGGTCCCTTTTCTTGTTGTTACTTCATGATAGTTTCCCAACTGGTTGTGCAAGTTGCTTACACAGTGCCGAGCGGCCTTTCTGGTCTGCCCATATCTAGCTGTTTATAATTGGCATGGTGCAGATCTTGCACATCCCTGCTAGCCATATTTGGCTTGGTGCCTTATTCTAGTTCCGCTGGCATTACTAAATATATATAGCACCCTGAAACCAGTCACTTTGGGAAGAAGCAGTCTGAGAGCCCCTAAGTCAGAAGACCTGACTTCTTCCTTCCTAATAAGCAATGATGCATGCATTGGGCACCATTAAATAAACTTCACTCGGTTTCTGAGCTACCCTGCTATGTCTGGTGAGTTTTATTCATTTGCTCCTGGGAGGGTGCCAAGTATTTCCCCATCAAACAGTTTGAATAGATTCCCTCATCCCAACTCTGCCTCAAATTTTGGTTTCCAGTTGCTATTGTAACTAAAGTACAATATAGAGCCAACAGTCTTGACGGGTCTCCCTGGGGTCCTCTGTACGACCCCTCATTGAGGAGAGTTCTACCATAACAGCAGTGGACTCCTGCCTTTGAAAAAGTCAGAAGGTACCTCTAACTTCGATAAAAGGTTGGAGTGTTAGGAATATTAGCTTCTTTTTTTGGAAAGGACTGATGTGTTCTAGTTAATGTGAACCCTAGTTCTTAATATCTGGATACATACCTATTCAGCTGTTAAAACACAGACAATTCAATGGCTGAAGTGCATAAAAAGTATGTGCGCTGCCATCCTGAGTGGAATGGGGCTGGTCAGTAAATATGGGAGCGTGGCCAGTAAATGTGGGGGCGAGGCCAGAGACGTGGCTAAAAAGAACACAAGATTCTGCCAGTATTTTGTTGGCATTTCCCCTTCAGGTACATACATATAGAATAGAACACACACCTTTAAATAAAAATGAAATGCAAGTTCCAACAACCAATGGGAAATGCACTATTGCATTATGAAAGCACATTTAGTTAATGTGATCCCTGCTGATGTAAACAACAAGGAGATTTTCAAATTTGACCAGGGAAATTGGGCGCACACCCGTGTGACCGCACGATAGAGAACACTATAAGTGGTGGGTATAGGCAAAAGGGCGAGCGGTAATCTCACAAAACCGCCCAAAGTTGGACCCAGAGGATCCACACAAACAATAGAACAACAATGCCCCTGCACTACACAAGTGTGAAAAACATTACAGTAGTGACATTTGTAGCAAAAAATGATCAGTTAGAGTACATCCACACTTCCGGAGTGACTTTATGAGGATCAATTAGTCCAGGTTCAGGTACAAGAGTTCCGGAAAAGAAAGAGAAATGTTCTGTTCTTGGTGTTAAATAAATGATTTATTGTTCCTTTGTTAATGCCAACACGTGTTTCATCGCAGGGAACCTACTGCGAATCTTCAGGGCTGGACGGAAAACATAAAAAGGTGCATTTGCAAGAGGTTCTTATTGTAAATGCAGACGGTTGGTGACTTGCCACAGTGAAAAAGTGGTCATGCTTATAGTGACTCTGTGCAATTGTGACATGTTTGTTATCAGAGTGAATTTTGTGATTAAAAAGAGTGTGCGAGTGGTTGAGTGAGTTTAAAGTGACATGTGTTGATATCCTTTATTACTTTTTGGTGTAATTGTCTGTCTGAACACTGGATTTTAGGAACATTGCGTTGGTGATGCGTAGTAGGTCAAAACACTTGCCGTAGAAAGAGTGTGGTGGTATTGTGAAAAAAGAGTGCCTGTGTTTGAAAGGACGGTAATCCCATGTGACATAGGTAAACATACGAATGAAATCAAGGTTACGTTAATGCAGTACACACGATCATCTGTATGAGATCTTATTAGGACGCTTGTCATATATTGCCCTACTTGGGCCTTGCATCATAGTTACTTCACTATGTGTAATCTGTAAGTAAGTTAAAGAATTCGCCTGGCTGGAGTGTTCAGATACCATTGTGGCTAGTTGTTAAAATATCTACGCGATATCTTCAGAAAGCCTAGATGAGTAAGCGTGATGTGTTTGCAAGTATATGTTGTTAGGTGAAAAGACCTACAGGGTGTTTCGAAGGGAACACTGACTGCCATTAGTGGGGGAATTGTATATATTTGAAGGGTTAAAAAAGAGGACAAAAGAGGAACTAGTTCTGTCAATTGATGGACATGGAATATGAGAGGTAGTGTGGTTTTTTAGAAACGTAGTGGTTTCTATCTGGCTCCAAGATATAGCCATTGGGCTAGACCTTTCAACAGTATGTCACGCTTACCTTTGTGAGGAAAGTATGACAAATAATATCGGAATGGTACCGAATGTCCGTGTCTGGACGAGATTCTTGTTATTTGATTCGAGTCAAAAAGAGGTCTGTCGCACGCTGCCTGCGTGTTTAAGAGATCTGGGTGGGAACAAGCTATATTTAGATTCTTAATTGACACCCACTGGCGAAAAAACACCATACACAAAAGAACTCGTAATATATAAAAACACACTTGTACCTTATTCGGTTTAGAAGTATATCACAAACCGGGAGGAGTTGACGAGAATAAATGCGGTGTCTCAGTTCGAGACATAGATTTCATGAAAGGCGGATACACCTAAAAGAAAAGGATTGGGTGAGGGCGGGTGCGAGAGGAAATATATTCTTATGCTAAGTTCGATTGGCGCTAGGCTATGGAGTCCTCTCGGGAAGGGGGAGAGCTGGCTTACCTTCTTAGTGCTGAACTCCCTCTTGTGGTTCCCGGTGCCGTTTTACAATGACGGTCACGTGACGGGAAGTGTATGCCGGTTATATACCGGAAATCCGTCTTCAACTCACTGAAAAGACTAGAGCGTGTCTATCTTTTCGGAGGGCGAACAGTTATTGTCCCAGAAAAGAAGAGTTGCTACATATTACTGTTGGGAGGTGTAGAGAGAATTGGGATGTCGTTCAGGCAGCGTTAATATATAGGAAAGCTCGATGCATTTAGATGCGAGTAGAGCTAAGTAGTGGCAGTGATTTAAGATGTCTTATTTGTAACGTATCGAGGAGCCATCAGTGACAGTTCATGAAATGAGAACATTGACTCCTGAGTCGGTGGGTTATGAACAGGAATTAAACTGTAGTTAACGGTACAGAAATTCATTGTTGACTTCTCTTTTATGAAGCTGATGTGTTGCACATGGACTCTTACTAGTGGGGCAGAGTGTGCCTGGTAGTGTACATGTGAGATGAAGGTGGCAGATGAATACGCTATTAGTGTAAACATTGATAGAGAGAGAACTGCTCATAGTGTGTCTATGGATAGATGTAACTGGATTGGTTTCACTACTGATTCAGATTACATAGGGAGAAAAACACTAGTCAAAGAAATACATCAAAGTCTGTTAACCTAGGAAGTACTGAAGCTCGGGATCATAATTAAGCCCGAATTCAATACTCCGGAGACGCATGATCCAGGTGGCTTCTTTCCGTCTCAGAGTTAGTTCACGGTTACCCCCTCTGATATGGGCGGGCACTGTTTCGATTCCGTAGAAAGACACACTAAAATCCTCCGTGTTGGCCTGACATTTGGCTACATGAAGGGCTACCGGATATCTTGGATCTTGTTTTTGGATGGCTCTCATATGTTCCGATATTCTGTCTTTTAGCATCCTGATGGTGCTTCCTACGTATTTCTTGCCACATCGACATTCTATTATGTAGATCACATACTTTGTGGTACAGTTGATGTTAACTCTGATGTCAAATTTTTCTAGTTTGGGTCCTTGAAAGTACTTAGTTTTGTGCTTGGCCCATTTGCACATTGTGCAGAAACCACATTTAAAAAACCCATTGTTGCGTTGGGTGAGCCAGTTAGGGGCCATATCTGCCTGGGGGACAGTGGGGCTTAGTCTGTTTCTCAACGTTCTCCCTTTACGAAAAGTGATTTGTGGAATGACTGGGATCAGTTCTCTCAGTACCGTGTCTTCTTTAAGCAGATCCCAATGTTTGGTGATACTTTTTCTGACCAAATGGTGTAGACCATTATACTCAGTGATCATTCTAATAGTGGAGTCTTTGGGCTGTTTGGGGTTCGTCATTTTAAGAATATCTGGTCTTTTAATTTTTGCGAGTCTCTTTTTAGCTGTCGATAGTGTGGCCTTTTGATAGCCACGTTTCACAAATCTGGACTCCATATCATTGACAGTTGATTCAAGATCTGTGTCATCACTGCAATTGCGTCTGGCTCGCAGAAATTCTCCGAAAGGTATCGCCTTGATCTGATGGTGAGGATGGAAGCTGTCTGCACGGAGTATAGCGTTGCAGGATGTTGGTTTCCTGTAGAGTTTGCTTTCTAGCTTGTTGTTCTTTACATAGAATTCCAGATCTAAGAATTCTATGTTGGTTTTGCTGGATTTCATGGTGAAACTGAGTTCCCAGTTGTTTTGGTTGAGGTGATTGGCAAATTGTTGTAGTAGGTCATCTGTCCCTGTCCATAATAGAATGCAATCATCTATATAGCGACCCCAAAACAGAATAGAGTCTGTATATTTGCTTCCATGGGTGCCCCAGATGTGATCAGCTTCAAATGCACCCATGAAGAGGTTGGCGAAAGAGGGAGAGAATTTAGAACCCATGGCTACTCCACGTTTCTGTTGGAACCATTGTTTGTGTAAAATAAAATAGTTGTTTTCGAGGATCAAGGTCATCATGGAAATAAGCATTTGAGTATGTGCCCATAGGCATGCCGGTCTGTTCGATAGTACGCGAGTAATTTCTTTTAGTCCTAAAGTTGGATTGATACTAGTGTAGAGTGCTACAACATCCATGGTCACTAAGGTAGTGTTGGGTTGCCATTCCAGGTCACTCAATAGGCTCAATATATGTTTCGAGTCCTGTATATAGGACGGAAGATTTCTGACTAGTGGACCCAGAAACACGTCCACATATTCTGCCAGTCTTTCAGTAGGACCCCCTATTCCAGAGACGATAGGTCTGCCTGGCGGGAAAGGGAGATCTTTGTGGATTTTTGGGAGAGTATATAGCCAAGGGTACGTGGGTTTGTTAACTTTAAGGTAGAGAAATTCGTCATCATTTAAAAGACCATCCTCTTTCCATTTGCGTAAGTGGTCGTTGATGGTCACAGTTAGTGGACCCATAGGGTTACATGCAAGTGGTTCATAGCAGGTGGGATCTGCTAATTGGCTTGATATTTCATTATTGTAGTCTTCGGTGTTCATAACCACGATGTTTCCTCCTTTGTCTGCCTCACGAATAACAATGGTGGGATTTTGTATGAGTGTTTTAAGTGCAAAACGTTCTCCTTTAGTTAAATTATCCTTGAATGTAAATGTCTCGTTCAGTTTGCTAGTGTTAATTTTGTTCAAGTCTTCCAGAACCCGTTTATGAAAATTGTCAATGTTATTTCCACCCGGTAAAGTGGGTATCCAGGTGGATTTATTTTTGAGACCACTTACCGTCCCAAGTTCTGTGTCTATATTGAGGTCCTGCAAAAGTTGTTCCATTTCTATGGGACTATCCTCTCGTTCAGTGATAGACAACAGTAGATGGGTGGCTTGTACATCCTTTATTGTAAGCTCATCATGCAATACAAAATCAGGAATATTCAGAACATTTTTGTTAATGCAATTTTTACCGGCAAAATATTTTTTTATTTTAAGATTGCGGACAAATTTGAAGAGATCTATCTTAGTTTGGCAGATGTCTCCTGTGGAGTAAGGATTAAAGTTAAGACCTTTTGAGAGAAGTTTATTCATGTCAGGAGATAGAGAGAAAGACGAAAGGTTTATCACTTGGACATCATTGTTCACGCTGTCTATTTTCTCATCGTCCCTGATCTTAATTTTTTGCGATAATCTTCGCTTGCCTCCTCTACTACCTCTATGGGTTTTTGATTTTGTACGACCCTTTGGGGTTGAGTCCTGCTCCCTTTGCGGATACGTTTCATTTCCACTAAAAAAGGGAGATTATTTGCATCTGAAAGTCCACCCAGTTCTTGGTCGGGTGCACTCGTGCCCGCACTGTTCAAAGATGTGTTACTAGATGAAACAGAGCTGGGGGCAGATACATTGTCTCCAGATTTTTTGGAGTTGTCAGGCCGGATCATCGCATCATATTTGCGGTCATAGGTGAAAATTCTACCGTTGCGGTAGTCTGCGTCGTCTCTCTTAATTTGCCTCGCTTTTCTAGTTTTAATTTCTTCCTGGTGTTTAAGTAGGACATCATCTAGGATAGTATAGTTTTTACATGTGGGTTCCGGTAGGTTGAGATCCTTGATCTCTTGTTCTAGTATAGCGATTTCTCCTAGTAGTTGGTTAGATTTGCGGTCTGCGCTTTCTATCAGGATATCCATTAGGTAGAATGAGTTATTGGTTACAGAATCTTCCCACTTTTTTAGAAGGTCTATGTCAAGATCATCATACGTTGGGAAGATGTTGGAGCGCAAACCTCTAGGTATTTGTTTAACTCGCATATATTGTTTTAAGGTCCTAGCATCCCACCATCGGGAGTTTTCTTGTTTTTTTAGCTTTTCTAGTCTTTTGAATTTGTCTTTAAGGCCCTCTGTTCTAGGGGGACCAGAGTTGGCCGTGGCCGTATGTGTAGGTACGCCTTTGGCAAGATTCTCAAAGAGGTCCGTTGCTATCTTGTCTCTATCCATGGTTGTGGTAGAGGACGTGTGGGTGTATCGATAAAGGTGAGTGTCAGAGAGTTGATTTCGGAGGGAAATAGATAAAGTTGTCTTAAGCGGGGGGCAGCCTTCTCTGGAATACAGTATATGTAAACAACAAGGAGATTTTCAAATTTGACCAGGGAAATTGGGCGCACACCCGTGTGACCGCACGATAGAGAGCACTATAAGTGGTGGGTATAGGCAAAAGGGCGAGCGGTAATCTCACAAAACCGCCCAAAGTTGGACCCAGAGGATCCACACAAACAATAGAACAACAATGCCCCTGCACTACACAAGTGTGAAAAACATTACAGTAGTGACATTTGTAGCAAAAAATGATCAGTTAGAGTACATCCACACTTCCGGAGTGACTTTATGAGGATCAATTAGTCCAGGTTCAGGTACAAGAGTTCCGGAAAAGAAAGAGAAATGTTCTGTTCTTGGTGTTAAATAAATGATTTATTGTTCCTTTGTTAATGCCAACACGTGTTTCATCGCAGGGAACCTACTGCGAATCTTCAGGGCTGGACGGAAAACATAAAAAGGTGCATTTGCAAGAGGTTCTTATTGTAAATGCAGAAGGTTGGTGACTTGCCACAGTGAAAAAGTGGTCATGCTTATAGTGACTCTGTGCAATTGTGACATGTTTGTTATCAGAGTGAATTTTGTGATTAAAAAGGAGTGTGCGAGTGGTTGAGTGAGTTTAAAGTGACATGTGTTGATATCCTTTATTACTTTTTGGTGTAATTGTCTGTCTGAACACTGGATTTTAGGAACATTGCGTTGGTGATGCGTAGTAGGTCAAAACACTTGCCGTAGAAAGAGTGTGGTGGTATTGTGAAAAAAGAGTGCCTGTGTTTGAAAGGACGGTAATCCCATGTGACATAGGTAAACATACGAATGAAATCAAGGTTACGTTAATGCAGTACACACGATCATCTGTATGAGATCTTATTAGGACGCTTGTCATATATTGCCCTACTTGGGCCTTGCATCATAGTTACTTCACTATGTGTAATCTGTAAGTAAGTTAAAGAATTCGCCTGGCTGGAGTGTTCAGATACCATTGTGGCTAGTTGTTAAAATATCTACGCGATATCTTCAGAAAGCCTAGATGAGTAAGCGTGATGTGTTTGCAAGTATATGTTGTTAGGTGAAAAGACCTACAGGGTGTTTCGAAGGGAACACTGACTGCCATTAGTGGGGGAATTGTATATATTTGAAGGGTTAAAAAAGAGGACAAAAGAGGAACTAGTTCTGTCAATTGATGGACATGGAATATGAGAGGTAGTGTGGTTTTTTAGAAACGTAGTGGTTTCTATCTGGCTCCAAGATATAGCCATTGGGCTAGACCTTTCAACAGTATGTCACGCTTACCTTTGTGAGGAAAGTATGACAAATAATATCGGAATGGTACCGAATGTCCGTGTCTGGACGAGATTCTTGTTATTTGATTCGAGTCAAAAAGAGGTCTGTCGCACGCTGCCTGCGTGTTTAAGAGATCTGGGTGGGAACAAGCTATATTTAGATTCTTAATTGACACCCACTGGCGAAAAAACACCATACACAAAAGAACTCGTAATATATAAAAACACACTTGTACCTTATTCGGTTTAGAAGTATATCACAAACCGGGAGGAGTTGACGAGAATAAATGCGGTGTCTCAGTTCGAGACATAGATTTCATGAAAGGCGGATACACCTAAAAGAAAAGGATTGGGTGAGGGCGGGTGCGAGAGGAAATATATTCTTATGCTAAGTTCGATTGGCGCTAGGCTATGGAGTCCTCTCGGGAAGGGGGAGAGCTGGCTTACCTTCTTAGTGCTGAACTCCCTCTTGTGGTTCCCGGTGCCGTTTTACAATGACGGTCACGTGACGGGAAGTGTATGCCGGTTATATACCGGAAATCCGTCTTCAACTCACTGAAAAGACTAGAGCGTGTCTATCTTTTCGGAGGGCGAACAGTTATTGTCCCAGAAAAGAAGAGTTGCTACATATTACTGTTGGGAGGTGTAGAGAGAATTGGGATGTCGTTCAGGCAGCGTTAATATATAGGAAAGCTCGATGCATTTAGATGCGAGTAGAGCTAAGTAGTGGCAGTGATTTAAGATGTCTTATTTGTAACGTATCGAGGAGCCATCAGTGACAGTTCATGAAATGAGAACATTGACTCCTGAGTCGGTGGGTTATGAACAGGAATTAAACTGTAGTTAACGGTACAGAAATTCATTGTTGACTTCTCTTTTATGAAGCTGATGTGTTGCACATGGACTCTTACTAGTGGGGCAGAGTGTGCCTGGTAGTGTACATGTGAGATGAAGGTGGCAGATGAATACGCTATTAGTGTAAACATTGATAGAGAGAGAACTGCTCATAGTGTGTCTATGGATAGATGTAACTGGATTGGTTTCACTACTGATTCAGATTACATAGGGAGAAAAACACTAGTCAAAGAAATACATCAAAGTCACCAACCTTCTGCATTTACAATAAGAACCTCTTGCAAATGCACCTTTTTATGTTTTCCGTCCAGCCCTGAGATTCGCAGTAGGTTCCCTGCGATGAAACACGTGTTGGCATTAACAAAGGAACAATAAATCATTTATTTAACACCAAGAACAGAACATTTCTCTTTCTTTTCCGGAACTCTTGTACCTGAACCTGGACTAATTGATCCTCATAAAGTCACTCCGGAAGTGTGGATGTACTCTAACTGATCATTTTTTGCTACAAATGTCACTACTGTAATGTTTTTCACACTTGTGTAGTGCAGGGGCATTGTTGTTCTATTGTTTGTGTGGATCCTCTGGGTCCAACTTTGGGCGGTTTTGTGAGATTACCGCTCGCCCTTTTGCCTATACCCACCACTTATAGTGCTCTCTATCGTGCGGTCACACGGGTGTGCGCCCAATTTCCCTGGTCAAATTTGAAAATCTCCTTGTTGTTTACATATACTGTATTCCAGAGAAGGCTGCCCCCCGCTTAAGACAACTTTATCTATTTCCCTCCGAAATCAACTCTCTGACACTCACCTTTATCGATACACCCACACGTCCTCTACCACAACCATGGATAGAGACAAGATAGCAACGGACCTCTTTGAGAATCTTGCCAAAGGCGTACCTACACATACGGCCAACTCTGGTCCCCCTAGAACAGAGGGCCTTAAAGACAAATTCAAAAGACTAGAAAAGCTAAAAAAACAAGAAAACTCCCGATGGTGGGATGCTAGGACCTTAAAACAATATATGCGAGTTAAACAAATACCTAGAGGTTTGCGCTCCAACATCTTCCCAACGTATGATGATCTTGACATAGACCTTCTAAAAAAGTGGGAAGATTCTGTAACCAATAACTCATTCTACCTAATGGATATCCTGATAGAAAGCGCAGACCGCAAATCTAACCAACTACTAGGAGAAATCGCTATACTAGAACAAGAGATCAAGGATCTCAACCTACCGGAACCCACATGTAAAAACTATACTATCCTAGATGATGTCCTACTTAAACACCAGGAAGAAATTAAAACTAGAAAAGCGAGGCAAATTAAGAGAGACGACGCAGACTACTGCAACGGTAGAATTTTCACCTATGACCGCAAATATGATGCGATGATCCGGCCTGACAACTCCAAAAAATCTGGAGACAATGTATCTGCCCCCAGCTCTGTTTCATCTAGTAACACATCTTTGAACAGTGTGGGCACGAGTGCACCCGACCAAGAACTGGGTGGACTTTCAGATGCAAATAATCTCCCTTTTTTAGTGGAAATGAAACGTATCCGCAAAGGGAGCAGGACTCAACCCCAAAGGGTCGTACAAAATCAAAAACCCATAGAGGTAGTAGAGGAGGCAAGCGAAGATTATCGCAAAAAATTAAGATAAGGGACGATGAGAAAATAGACAGCGTGAACAATGATGTCCAAGTGATAAACCTTTCGTCTTTCTCTCTATCTCCTGACATGAATAAACTTCTCTCAAAAGGTCTTAACTTTAATCCTTACTCCACAGGAGACATCTGCCAAACTAAGATAGATCTCTTCAAATTTGTCCGCAATCTTAAAATAAAAAAACATTTTGCCGGTAAAAATTGCATTAACAAAAATGTTCTGAATATTCCTGATTTTGTATTGCATGATGAGCTTACAATAAAGGATGTACAAGCCACCCATCTACTGTTGTCTATCACTGAACGAGAGGATAGTCCCATAGAAATGGAACAACTTTTGCAGGACCTCAATATAGACACAGAACTTGGGACGGTAAGTGGTCTCAAAAATAAATCCACCTGGATACCCACTTTACCGGGTGGAAATAACATTGACAATTTTCATAAACGGGTTCTGGAAGACTTGAACAAAATTAACACTAGCAAACTGAACGAGACATTTACATTCAAGGATAATTTAACTAAAGGAGAACGTTTTGCACTTAAAACACTCATACAAAATCCCACCATTGTTATTCGTGAGGCAGACAAAGGAGGAAACATCGTGGTTATGAACACCGAAGACTACAATAATGAAATATCAAGCCAATTAGCAGATCCCACCTGCTATGAACCACTTGCATGTAACCCTATGGGTCCACTAACTGTGACCATCAACGACCACTTACGCAAATGGAAAGAGGATGGTCTTTTAAATGATGACGAATTTCTCTACCTTAAAGTTAACAAACCCACGTACCCTTGGCTATATACTCTCCCAAAAATCCACAAAGATCTCCCTTTCCCGCCAGGCAGACCTATCGTCTCTGGAATAGGGGGTCCTACTGAAAGACTGGCAGAATATGTGGACGTGTTTCTGGGTCCACTAGTCAGAAATCTTCCGTCCTATATACAGGACTCGAAACATATATTGAGCCTATTGAGTGACCTGGAATGGCAACCCAACACTACCTTAGTGACCATGGATGTTGTAGCACTCTACACTAGTATCAATCCAACTTTAGGACTAAAAGAAATTACTCGCGTACTATCGAACAGACCGGCATCCCTATGGGCACATACTCAAATGCTTATTTCCATGATGACCTTGATCCTCGAAAACAACTATTTTATTTTCCACAAACAATGGTTCCAACAGAAACGTGGAGTAGCCATGGGTTCTAAATTCTCTCCCTCTTTCGCCAACCTCTTCATGGGTGCATTTGAAGCTGATCACATCTGGGGCACCCATGGAAGCAAATATACAGACTCTATTCTGTTTTGGGGTCGCTATATAGATGATTGCATTCTATTATGGACAGGGACAGATGACCTACTACAACAATTTGCCAATCACCTCAACCAAAACAACTGGGAACTCAGTTTCACCATGAAATCCAGCAAAACCAACATAGAATTCTTAGATCTGGAATTCTATGTAAAGAACAACAAGCTAGAAAGCAAACTCTACAGGAAACCAACATCCTGCAACGCTGTACTCCGTGCAGACAGCTTCCATCCTCACCATCAGATCAAGGCGATACCTTTCGGAGAATTTCTGCGAGCCAGACGCAATTGCAGTGATGACACAGATCTTGAATCAACTGTCAATGATATGGAGTCCAGATTTGTGAAACGTGGCTATCAAAAGGCCACACTATCGACAGCTAAAAAGAGACTCGCAAAAATTAAAAGACCAGATATTCTTAAAATGACGAACCCCAAACAGCCCAAAGACTCCACTATTAGAATGATCACTGAGTATAATGGTCTACACCATTTGGTCAGAAAAAGTATCACCAAACATTGGGATCTGCTTAAAGAAGACACGGTACTGAGAGAACTGATCCCAGTCATTCCACAAATCACTTTTCGTAAAGGGAGAACGTTGAGAAACAGACTAAGCCCCACTGTCCCCCAGGCAGATATGGCCCCTAACTGGCTCACCCAACGCAACAATGGGTTTTTTAAATGTGGTTTCTGCACAATGTGCAAATGGGCCAAGCACAAAACTAAGTACTTTCAAGGACCCAAACTAGAAAAATTTGACATCAGAGTTAACATCAACTGTACCACAAAGTATGTGATCTACATAATAGAATGTCGATGTGGCAAGAAATACGTAGGAAGCACCATCAGGATGCTAAAAGACAGAATATCGGAACATATGAGAGCCATCCAAAAACAAGATCCAAGATATCCGGTAGCCCTTCATGTAGCCAAATGTCAGGCCAACACGGAGGATTTTAGTGTGTCTTTCTACGGAATCGAAACAGTGCCCGCCCATATCAGAGGGGGTAACCGTGAACTAACTCTGAGACGGAAAGAAGCCACCTGGATCATGCGTCTCCGGAGTATTGAATTCGGGCTTAATTATGATCCCGAGCTTCAGTACTTCCTAGGTTAACAGACTTTGATGTATTTCTTTGACTAGTGTTTTTCTCCCTATGTAATCTGAATCAGTAGTGAAACCAATCCAGTTACATCTATCCATAGACACACTATGAGCAGTTCTCTCTCTATCAATGTTTACACTAATAGCGTATTCATCTGCCACCTTCATCTCACATGTACACTACCAGGCACACTCTGCCCCACTAGTAAGAGTCCATGTGCAACACATCAGCTTCATAAAAGAGAAGTCAACAATGAATTTCTGTACCGTTAACTACAGTTTAATTCCTGTTCATAACCCACCGACTCAGGAGTCAATGTTCTCATTTCATGAACTGTCACTGATGGCTCCTCGATACGTTACAAATAAGACATCTTAAATCACTGCCACTACTTAGCTCTACTCGCATCTAAATGCATCGAGCTTTCCTATATATTAACGCTGCCTGAACGACATCCCAATTCTCTCTACACCTCCCAACAGTAATATGTAGCAACTCTTCTTTTCTGGGACAATAACTGTTCGCCCTCCGAAAAGATAGACACGCTCTAGTCTTTTCAGTGAGTTGAAGACGGATTTCCGGTATATAACCGGCATACACTTCCCGTCACGTGACCGTCATTGTAAAACGGCACCGGGAACCACAAGAGGGAGTTCAGCACTAAGAAGGTAAGCCAGCTCTCCCCCTTCCCGAGAGGACTCCATAGCCTAGCGCCAATCGAACTTAGCATAAGAATATATTTCCTCTCGCACCCGCCCTCACCCAATCCTTTTCTTTTAGGTGTATCCGCCTTTCATGAAATCTATGTCTCGAACTGAGACACCGCATTTATTCTCGTCAACTCCTCCCGGTTTGTGATATACTTCTAAACCGAATAAGGTACAAGTGTGTTTTTATATATTACGAGTTCTTTTGTGTATGGTGTTTTTTCGCCAGTGGGTGTCAATTAAGAATCTAAATATAGCTTGTTCCCACCCAGATCTCTTAAACACGCAGGCAGCGTGCGACAGACCTCTTTTTGACTCGAATCAAATAACAAGAATCTCGTCCAGACACGGACATTCGGTACCATTCCGATATTATTTGTCATACTTTCCTCACAAAGGTAAGCGTGACATACTGTTGAAAGGTCTAGCCCAATGGCTATATCTTGGAGCCAGATAGAAACCACTACGTTTCTAAAAAACCACACTACCTCTCATATTCCATGTCCATCAATTGACAGAACTAGTTCCTCTTTTGTCCTCTTTTTTAACCCTTCAAATATATACAATTCCCCCACTAATGGCAGTCAGTGTTCCCTTCGAAACACCCTGTAGGTCTTTTCACCTAACAACATATACTTGCAAACACATCACGCTTACTCATCTAGGCTTTCTGAAGATATCGCGTAGATATTTTAACAACTAGCCACAATGGTATCTGAACACTCCAGCCAGGCGAATTCTTTAACTTACTTACAGATTACACATAGTGAAGTAACTATGATGCAAGGCCCAAGTAGGGCAATATATGACAAGCGTCCTAATAAGATCTCATACAGATGATCGTGTGTACTGCATTAACGTAACCTTGATTTCATTCGTATGTTTACCTATGTCACATGGGATTACCGTCCTTTCAAACACAGGCACTCTTTTTTCACAATACCACCACACTCTTTCTACGGCAAGTGTTTTGACCTACTACGCATCACCAACGCAATGTTCCTAAAATCCAGTGTTCAGACAGACAATTACACCAAAAAGTAATAAAGGATATCAACACATGTCACTTTAAACTCACTCAACCACTCGCACACTCTTTTTAATCACAAAATTCACTCTGATAACAAACATGTCACAATTGCACAGAGTCACTATAAGCATGACCACTTTTTCACTGTGGCAAGTCACCAACCTTCTGCATTTACAATAAGAACCTCTTGCAAATGCACCTTTTTATGTTTTCCGTCCAGCCCTGAGATTCGCAGTAGGTTCCCTGCGATGAAACACGTGTTGGCATTAACAAAGGAACAATAAATCATTTATTTAACACCAAGAACAGAACATTTCTCTTTCTTTTCCGGAACTCTTGTACCTGAACCTGGACTAATTGATCCTCATAAAGTCACTCCGGAAGTGTGGATGTACTCTAACTGATCATTTTTTGCTACAAATGTCACTACTGTAATGTTTTTCACACTTGTGTAGTGCAGGGGCATTGTTGTTCTAGTGATCCCTGCTGATGTCTGTGTTAGAAACCAGACTCTCACAGAACAGAACTGAATCAAGGTTTGTGCTGTGGGAATTGTAACATTTATATTTATAGTGTTACAGAGTTTCCAGCCTGCGGCTTAAAGCACTGTGAACATGCAATTCATTACTTTAAAATTGCACTACACACATTGCAAGATAGACTTCAGAAAACTGTGATTTTATTTGAAAGACTGTTTATAAGAAAAAATAAGTGCTCTCCAGATAGATATGTATAGTACCAAACAATCAAACTATATCTAATATAATCCTTTCTTTAAAGGTTTCCATTAGAAGGAAACACTTGAGAACTCTGCTACTAACATCTTTGCATGACCTTTCAAAAATAAAAATAACTGTCACTATGAGGCCTCAAATGACTCGTTAAAGTCACATACTGGCTCCCACACCGGCTTTTGATTGGTAGATTACCCAATTGCACACATGTACATTGCTTTCAGGTAGGAGGCTTCTTTCACGATCTGCCTCTCCTCGGCTTCACAGTCCAGGAGACCCCACCAATCCCTTCCAGCCGGAGTCATCTGAAACAGTGGCGTAACACAGGCCCCTGTAGCCCCGGCGGTAAGGTGGAGCCCACAAGTGGAGAAGCGTGGCTCAAATGGTTAGAGCGGCAGGCCCTGATGCAGAGGTCTGGTCCTGGACCAGGGTTCAATACCCGCCTCAGCGGGTCTTGGGCTCAATTTCCTCAGACCTTATAATTCCCACCTCGGCGGCTCTTGGACTCAATCTCCCCGGACCTGATAATTCTCGCCTCAGTGCCTATTCTAATCATGGGTCTCACTCTGCAACTCTGGGCAACAGCTTGCTTAATCTGCACAACGGCCCCAACAGCGAGTGGACATTTCAGAGGGAAAAGCCAGGAAGGGTTCCTAAGTGGTATACGGACAGCGACGGGACACCTCCGTTGGAGGTAGCTGTGCGCTTTACAATTTTACATTTTTACAAGCTCCAGGCCCCTCCCCCCCTCAGCACAGTACTCTGGCCTGAGACATCCTGATTGAGTTCAGAGGTGGCACCTCCATGTACCTTGCGGGGGAGCGGGGCTTTATTTTCGTTACGCCACTGAAGGTCGGCATGAACTATCCAGGACCGGTTGTTTTTCAACCAAAAATAGGGGAACTGTTCCTGTAAAATTAAAAACATATTGGAAACATCGTTCCCATTAGATCCTGCCAACTTTAACAACTGAATATGACTGATGCGAAGATGGACATACGGTCTGGTCCATCCCCCCACAGGCACTGGTTGGTGCAAGTGATGTTTAAATAGTCTTTTTTTTTGTAAAATATTTTTTATTGAAGATTTTTTCACATATAGCACAGCACAGCATTTAATGTAAGAGAAATGAATGAATTAAAAAAATAAAAATAAAGAAAGGTACACACATTAGTTCACATTAGTTATTTATCCATACCAAATAAAATGTTCCCAAATTTATAGAAAAGTGTATATGATTTAGCATATTCAGTCGTAGATACCATGATGGAAGGCTCTTACTTGCCTATTCCATTAGCTCAGAGCGGGATCTATCCGTACATTGTTACTAGCACCACTCAACTATTCCTCTGTCCAATCCCCTTTCCACAGCATCAATGGTTTCCAAATCTTCTTGCCTAATGCCCTACCCTTTTTACCTTTCCTTCCATATATCCCTTTTTTCGAGATTATAAACTGCCAATAAACTAGCAAGCCAGTGTTGCACAGCTGCAGGAGTCTTTTCCAGCCATGCCCTAGCGAACAACAATCTTAAAACAACCATAGCTAAGAATAGGAATTCTTCGTGCATATTATTTTGTTCTGATGTCACACCTAGTAACATTAATTCTAGAGTAAGAACAATGTTGGCCCCTGTAACCTGTGATAAGAATTGCTCAATACTTTTAACCAATGTATACAGTTGCAGACATGTAGAGAAGATATGTATAATATCAGCTTCTGGTGCAGCACAACGGAAGCACGTCGTCCCTAAATTGCCGCCCCTTTGGACTATTCTAGCCGGGGTATGATAGAGCGAGAAGAGCGTTTTGTAATGCTGAGATTGCAGCGGGGCTGAACACAAAACTGTACAACCTAGCTCCAGGGAATCTTGAAATCTAGCCATCTCGATCCCCAACTTATTCGTCCATTTCCCGGCGTGCTTCTCCATATCATCTGGCTTAGTGATAACTAGATTTGCGTATATATTACGGATTGTCGCCCCCCTTCCCATTCCTACCAGGTCCAATATACAATTGTTGTTAAATCCTGCCACTCCCTCTCGTTTATTGCACAGATAACTGCGTACCTGCAGGTATTTAAAAAAACTGTTCCTTCTTATATTAAACTTATCCTTCAGTTCCACAAATTGAACAATTCCCTGGGGGCCCATCAGATCCCCCAGTTTTATAATCCCTTTCCCTGCCCATTCTGCCATGACTGAATCTGAAAAGATTTCTGAGGGGAGGGATCTGTTTTTATAAAGCCAAATGTATCTATTATATCTTCCTAAACCCGCTCTCTTCAAAAAGGCCTCCCATACTTTGTATGCAGCCTGTACTGTCTTGAATCGTGTCCTTTTAAAGTATGATGAGTCCATGCGATTAAGAAATGCGTTCTCCGCTTCGGACCCAAGAACAGTGGCATAGACCTTGATGGAATTGGCTGCGATCTTTGTACCCAGCCCTCTCCCTCCTATCAGTCCCTGTATGTAATGTATAGTAGCCGCCCAATAATACAGTCTGAAATCTGGGGCCCCCCATCCTCCTATATCCCTGGGGAGAGAGATGAATCTATATGCCCTCCTGGTCTTTCCATGGGCCCATATAAATTTATTCAGAACCGCCTCTAACTTACTAAATCAGCTTGATTCAAAAAACAATGGGATTGCCCTGAAAAAGTATAAAAACTTTGGTAAAATAATCATTTTGATCACATTCGTGCAGCCTACCAGAGTTAAATGTAAATTATTCATTCGTACCAGATCTGAGGATACTTTGGCCATTAGAGGTGACATATTAATTTTGACAATGTCATCCAAATCTGCGGTGATCTCCACCCCCAAGTATACGGCAGATTTCACTACCCGATGATCACTGCACACAGCATATGAGTTTTTAACAATCTGAGTCTTCTCCCTATTTATTCTATATCCTGAAGCCTCTACAAACCGCTGGGCTTCCGCTTCTATATCCCGGATAGCTAACGTGGTATTAGAGGAAACGATTGCCACGTCATCCGCATTAGCGAATGTTTTGAATTGGATTTGGTTTATGGTCACTGGCGGTATGTTAATATTGGCTTCTAACCTTCTAAGCAAAGGATCCATGTACAGGGCAAATAGTAGAGGTGAAGAAGGACACCCCTGTCTAGCCCCTCTATGAATCTGAACCGAGGCTGTGTACACCCTGTTGACCTTTATCCTGGCCGTTGGTCCTGCGTAGAGTGCTTGAATCGCTTTAACGTATCCTGCACCTAGCCCATATCGGATAAGTACTGCCCATAAATAGTCCCAGGAAACCCTATCGAACGCCTTCTCGGCATCTAAAAAAAGAGCTGCAATAGGATCCCCTGGGACCCCTGTGGCGTCAAACAGGGTGATTACCTGCCTGATGTGTTGCGTGGTTCCCTTCCCAGGTATGAACCCATGCTGGGTGTCACTAATCAAGCCCTCGATCACTTTGGCTAGTATCTTTAAGTACACTTTTGAGTCTGCATTCATCAAAGTGATTGGCCTGTAAGATCCTGGGGCTGTACTGATCTTCCCTTTTTTTAAAATAACAATGATGTCTGCTCCTCTCCAAGACATTGGGATCGAGTTCCCCTGTTGGGCCTGCTTCAGGACATGTAACATCTCACCGATAATCACCCCTTAAAATGTCTTATAGAATTCCACTGGCAGCAGATCTGGGCCTGCTGCTTTCCCAGCTGGAAGATCACCTACTGCCTTAAGTACTTCTTCTAGACCGATCGGGGCTTCTAGCAATGCCTTTTCTTCATCCAAAAGGTGCGGTGCGTTTTCACCTATGCTCTGGGCAAGATATTCCTTTATACCTACTCCTCCATATCCATCTTCTAAGTTATATAAGTCGGCATAGAACTGTCTGAAAGCTTCTCTGATTCCCTCTGTATCCCTCCTAAGAGTCCCTTGATTATCCATGATCTCCTTAATCTCCCCCGATGCCAGTTGCTGTCTGGTTCGGATTGCCAGGATATGCCCGACTCTTTCGCTAAGTTCAAATGCTTGCTCTTTCTTAACTAAATATTTCACTGCTACCTTGCTGCTAATTTCCACTAGCACCTCTGCCGTTTAAATAGTCTTTAACACAAGTCCATCATCCACTGGTTGACAGTACTTCGCCCTACATCCTTTGCATCTTTAATCAGCCATTTCATTGGTCCAGAGGAAAAGACAGCTAAGAATCCAACAATCAATGACACAATAACACAAACAGAAATGCCAGATCTGCTGGCTTTGTCATTGCTTGTTTTAAAGGGGAGATCGTTAGCATTTCATTTTTTAAAGCCCATTGGAAGAACAGCGCAGCTCTGAATACTCTTGTAGAAGTTCACCTTCATAAGCTGCCAGGCAGCATTGTTGGGAGTTCTAGGTGAGATGGTAAAAAAATGCACTCCCCCAGTTATTTTCCAAGAGAAAAGTCTCTCTAGCTATTCATTCAATCCTGAAAATGACATTTTGTGATGTGGTACAATCTGCATGGTTGCAGCGCCACAGTTCACACCACAAGTGTACAACAATGGGATAGTTGTACTCTTCTGAAGTTACAGGGATAGCCATGCAAGGTGTTTAGTTCATTGGTTTAGGAGTGCACAATTAAAAAAGTATATAACCCTAATAGACACCACAGTCAAATAATTTGTGGCTTGGAAGACCATTTTGTCCTGAGTTAAGGCACTGCGTTCTCAAAGAAGGAGAGTCTCATTTGATAGTCACAATTATTTTTACAGATGCTATTGGGGTGAGAAGCCATTCTCAGTCCACATCACAGGATCTGAAAAACCTCAAGATCCAGGAGCCATGTTCCTCATGCATTCCATCAAGGGCTCTGCTGATGATCCACATAATTTTGAATTGAATTCTTCAGTTTAGTGAAAGGTCACTAGATGTCTGGTTGTGGTGGCCAAACATCATAAGCCTTTTGTAATCAGAAGATATGAGACTTCTGGATCTGTGTGCTCCACACTGCTGCATAGACTATGTTGCAGTTGTTCAACAGGGAGAATATCACGGCTCTGTGGATTCAAGTCGTCGTTTTCTCTAGAGAAGAAGGACCTTATCAGTATCATAACCTGGGAATTGGCGCCCAACGTGAAGGCCTTGTTCAAACACAGCTCCAAATTTATAACTCTGTGCATTGTGTGTTGAGGACATGGGAACGGTAGCAAGGCCTAGAAAGTCGTATTGGTTACCAGGACAACGGATTTGGCAAACGTTTGAGCATAGATAGCGGTCACATACGCAGATAAGACATTGGATTGTGCTCAGAAGTTAGGATTGCTCTAAAGCCATCAGTCTGCACGGGTATCATCCACATATCACTGCAGCTGGCTGGGTCTCAGCTCTAGACGGCGCGCATGCACTGTCTCGAAGAGAGACATGCTGTGTCTACTGTTGTGGGTTGGGTGGGAAAAGTGAGGGGAGGAATCCCACTATAATTAAAATAATTCACTTTTACAGAAGAGAATGGAACATTGTAGGCAGAGCCTACAAACTAAGAAAAACTAAGTGATGGATGGAATGCTTGAAATAATCTCAATCATTGATAATTACTCTGGCCTCCTTTCAGGCAAGTCCATGAGTTTTCGCTCACTATGCCATTACGTACATACATCACAGCTCCAATCGGAATACCCCAGCTTGAAGTAATATACCATGACCCCAGTAATATACCATGAACCCAGGTTCACAAGCAACCAAAGACCGTAACTTAAATCCTATGGAACAGAGAGCTACAGGACCCACATCTGTGCATTCATATTGCTTAGAGGGTAGCTAGCTGAGAAACAGAGCAAGCATTGGTACAACCAATAGATCTTGCTAACAAGAGAATTATTTCACAATGTCATGTCAGTGCAGCTGCTGTGCATCAAAGCTGAAAGTAAAAAATAAAAAAATAAAAAGAGCAATAGTACGTGGCCAGCAAAACATTGGTAGACAATGCAGAAGAGGTAGGACGGGTGGGGGCCAAGCAACGCAGGGAGGGCGTGTGGGGGGGGGGGGGGGGGTAGGGGGCGGGGGCAAGCAATGCAGAAAAGGGAGGGCAGGTGGCGGGCCAAACAACACAGAGGAGGGCGGGTGGGTGAGGGGCCAAGCAACACAAAAGAGGGCGAGTGTGAGGAAGAACAAGCAGCACAGAGGCAGGAGGGAGGGCAGTGGAGGGAGCAAGCAACACAGAGAGGGAGGTCAAGGAGGGTGGAGCTAAGCAACACAGAGGAGAGAGGAAAGGAAGGTGGGCGGGTGGGGGCCAAACAACATAGAGGGAAGGGCAGGTGGGGGCAAAATAGAAACAGAGGATGCGCCAAGCAACACAGAGGAGGGATCCAAGCAAAACACAGGATGTTGTGCCAAGCAACACAGAGGAGGTAGGGAGGGCGGGGGAGACAAGCAACACAGAGGAGGGTTCAAGCAGCACAGAGGAGGAAAGTAGGGCAGGTGGGGGTGTTCAAGAAGCACAGACTAAGGAGTGAGGGAAGGATGGAAGGAAGGATGGAGTAACGGAGAGAAGGAGGGAGGGAAGGTGAGAAGGAGGGAGTCAAGGAAAGTAGGGAGGGAGGGAAGAAGGGAGGGCTGGGCAAGCAACACAGAGGATGGATGGAGAGGATTGTGTGGGGCCAAGAAAAACAGAGGAGAAAGACAGAGTGAGTTTCGTGGGGGACAAACAACACAGAGGCAGAATTGATGAGTGGGTGCGTGGGGGCCACGCAACACAGAAGGGGGAGGGAAGGTGGGTAGAGGGACTAAGCAGAATAGAGCGGGGAGGGTGGGTGGGGTCAAAGCAACACTGACTTTGGCAAGCAACAATGACGAGGGAGGTCCTGAGATGAGGGGGAGCAGTGTTTAATTTCTGCCAGTAGTTTCCAGTGTTCAGCACTGGCACTTAATTGACATACATTTTTTCTCCCTCGCTCGGAATACCCAATAAACTATTCAAAATAAATATACCTAGCTGGGAGACTGCGTGACATGCCTCCACAGACCGGTATACCCCGGTTTAGGCATGATGAGTGTGTGTTGTTCATCACAACAGTGATGTCATCATGCCTTGTTGTCACAACCCTGGGAATTCACTAAATAATTGTACAGTACTCTCCCACACCAGTCCTCCTTTTAGCAGTGTGCAGGAGTTTGTTTGCCTCATGGCCTCCTACGCGCACCTCTCCTCCTTCTAGCTGTGTGCAGGACAATGTCTGCCAGGGCGCGCTTCCCATTTGCTGAGCTGCATTAGGCTGGCAGTATAATGGGGATGTTTTACTCCCCATTTGAGTTGCTATTGGAGTCTTTACGATTATTTAAATTGCTTTTGGCAAATTTTCAGCATCGGGACTTAAATTTGTACAAATTAAGCACTTAGGGGTAAGCTATATGGAGGAAGCCACAACAGTGTGATCAATGAAACATCGATGACATCCCTTAGGCACTCTATCTGGCGTATTCCTCCTGAATTATTCACAGAGAAGTGAGTACATTTCAGCAGATTTTTATTTTCACTTCAGTATATGGTATTCATTTCATAACCATTTGCAAAGTTTTTCAAAACAATCCAACTTCAAAGGTATATGTTATTGCATCCAGCGCCAATGCATTTCGGGCAACCACCCTTCATCGGGGAGCATCTAATAAAAAGACGATATAGGTTTGTAACCATCTTAAAAGAAGTATAAGTAATGTAAAAGTTGAAAAAATGAAAAGAAGGTGAAAGGAGTTCCTTAACTCGGTCGGGGCACCAAGGTGCTTAATGGCGTGGTGTGATAGACTCGATGTGACTTAACAATGGACGGTGAATAAACAGAGGTGTATAACGATTCCAAGTGTAGCAGGGTGAAAAGAAGTGGCGTGTGGATAAAATGAGAGGTGAAAGAATTAAAACATGATTCTACTATGTGTTTTCATTTTATGGGACAATTGGAACCTAGGCAACCATCTGAGAGATCTAAGGCAAACATGTGAGAATCTTAACCTGTCCAAATTGGTACGACAGCCAACCCATCAAGGAGGGCATGTCCTAGACCTCCTGTTTGCTAATCAGACTGAGACGGTGGTGGTTGATATAATGCTTCAAAGCTGGACTGATCACTCTTTAATTTATTTTAGGATTACTCTGCCCGGTCCAGTGAATAATAATAACAACCAGTTGGTGACTTACCGAAAGGGAAGAGAATGGGCCAAGTTAATAAGAAACAGAAAATACCCAACATTCTCGAATCAGAACCTCTTCAACCCTAATGACTCAGTGGAAAAAAACTATCAAACGTACTGCAACTACATAATTGGAACCTTGGACCTGCTAGCTCCAGTAAAAAGACTTAGGATAGGAGGAAAGTCTCAGACCCTTGGTATAGCGAGGAGCTGAAATTAATGCGGGCTACACGCAAGAAGGCTGAGAGGAAATGGAGAAGGTCATACTTAGAGATGGATAAGAAAGAACTGAAACTGTCACAGGGCCGGTACAAGGAGTCTATCTCTAGGTCAAAAGCAGATTTCTATGCCAAATCTATTCTGCAAGCGCCTAATAGTACAAAAGCACGTTTTAATATCTTTAGGGACTTTTCCAGTCCTGCCTGTACGAGCAATAAGGTGGTCGCATCGCAAAAACTTTGCAATGAGATTGCTACCCATTTTAATGAAAAGGTCACTAAAATTGTTGGAGGTCTTGACCCAAGCAATACCAGCGGCCAGGATGTCCTTCAATGTGGCCAAGCTGTGGAACGCTCTCCCTCTCTACCTAAAATCCAATCCGGACCTGACGTCTTTTCGTAAACAACTGAAAACGTTCCTGTTCAACAAGTAAAGCATCCCCTCGGCCCTTATGTTTCTTCTAAATAGCACTCTCAGTCTCAGCGCCTGGATGCCTCAGGGCAGCTATGTGCACTTTATAAAAATCATTTTCATTTCATTTCATTTTCATTTCATGATTTACGCTAGGCGAAGAACCTCAGGTAGAAACTTCTCTGGAGCACTTTCAACCTCACGGAGCATTTCTTTAATAGCCTCGCCCAAAGTTTTTCCTCGGACTCTCCTCTAGACCCTCTTCCACACAGGATTTGGAAGGAATTCAGGCAAGAAATCTTCCCCTGGCTGCAGCAGATCTGCTGCCAGTCCTTGGAAGAAGGAGTGGTCCCAGAGGTATGGAGGCAGGCAGTGGTGACCCCTCTGCTTAAGAAACCTTCTCTGGACCCTACAATTCCAGCAAATTTTAGACCCATCTCCCTCCTGCCATACCCGGTTAAAATCCTGCAAAAAGCAGTTAGCAAAACATTGTCCTGCTATCTTGAGGATAACCATCTGCTGGATAGGGACCAGTTTGGTTTTTGTCCAGGCCACAGTACTGAAACAGCTTTGGCAACCGTAATGGACAATCTACGAATGCGTGCCGACAACGGAAATCCTTCTGTTTTAGTGCCACGGGATATGTCGCCCGCATTTGATACGGTGAGCCATACAGTACTGGTGGAAAGACTGGAAAATATAGGAGTGAAAGGACAGGCTCTGAAGTGGCTGCAATCTTATCTATCAGGGAGACAACAGGTTGCGACCATGACACCGTTCACCTCCAGTAAGTCTCCGGTGCGCCATGGGGTGCTGCAGGGCTCTGCGATCAGCCCCATTCTTTTTAATATCTACCTGCGTCCTCTGATTCCTGTTATCAAGTCCTTTGGAATTGACCTAGTCAACTATGCTGATGACACCCAAATGGTGTTTTCCCTGGAAGGGAAACAAGCGGTGTCCATGGATACGTTCCAGGAATGTATGCGCCAGACCGCTAGCTGGCTCAGGAAAAACTCCCTGTAATTAAATGGGGGAAAAACAGAGGTGGTATATTGCTCCACTCTAGAATGCCTCAACATCTTCCATTGGAGTTTAAACTCACCCCCGAGGACGAACCCTTGGCTCCGGTCAAAACGGTGCGTAACTTGGGGGTCTTGGTGGATGATTACCTCCAAATGGAGTCACAGGCTAACAACAGCCAGTGTCTGCTTTTCCCTGTTGCGAGTGCTTCGGCAGATTCTCCCGCTACTGCCTCAGGATACTAGACCACTTGTAGTGAGGAGCATAATTCTGAGCAGACTGGATTACTGCAACTCCCTGTATTTGGGAGCACCACAATTCATCTTGCAGGGGTTTCAGAGAGTCCAGTCTATAGCAGCAAAACTGGTGTTAAATAGGCAGCGTAGATCCTCTGCGGCAGAGGCCTTGAGGGATCTTCATTGGCTAGCTATTAAGGAAAGAGTCTGCTTTAAATCTCTTTGTATTGTGTTTACAGAAGTACATGGATTGGGCCCAGTACCGCTGCAGGAGAAATTTACTTGGTATAAGCCCAAGAGACCGCTTCGCTCCTCTAGCGCAAATCTGGTAATGACTACCAGATTCAAGAAGTCCAGGACAGGAGGCAGAGCATTTGGTGTTGTTGCCTCACGCCTATGGAACAAGCTGCCCCAGCTTGAGCCTATGGAAAAATCCCTGGAAATCAACTCTGTATACCTTTACGCCATCCTTTCATTGATTGTATTTATCAATCACACATTCATGGGTCATATTAATCCAATCCCAAGTATATTCTCAGACTGAAATGTAGGCACTTACAGTATTTTATTAGTATAAAATCGTTTCTTGTCTTGACATTTAAAATTACGGAAATACTTCCGAAACAATACACATAAACAATAAATTAAAAAGTTAAACACAATTTATACATCCCACTTTATGTTGTCATACACTAATACAGAGACACTTTAATAAGAAAGCATAAAACAATCATAAAAGCAGTATTGGAATCACCCCACTGTAAAAAAAAAAACTGTTCTAATTAGATACTGGTCTGGTCCAAAAGCCCTATATACTTTACAAGGGATGCTTAGTACAGAAATTTCCGTGTATCTCACAGTCCCTCGGCTTTTATGGATTTCTCGTTATATTATAGTCGTCGACTATGGGGCCACCTTCTTCAGGACAATATTTCATATGGGGTCACTTTTTTCATTTGAAAGTTACTTCTTCAAGGTTACTAGTGGTTTCGTTAATAGTATGATTCTACTATGAACTTAGGAGTCAGTAGATGCTCCGGTTTTTGGAATTATATTTCTTTTTCACTGAGAATTTAGGATATTTAATCTTCCTTTATTTTTCCTTTCTCTGGTGGAGGTAGCCTTTGGCCACAGATTAATACTTTGATAATATGTCAACGCCACATGTATATGTTTCTTTTATTGATACTATGTACTCCCGTTTAGGATATTGGGAGGTGTCGGGTTGACGCCGGAATTATCTTTTCCCCGATCTCCCAGAGTTCTATAGTCTGTATAGCGTGGGTAGCTCCGCTCCACTCCTGATTTCGATCAAGCTGCCCCAGAACATCAGACAGGCTAACTCCCTGACATGTTTTAGGAAAAGTTTGAAAACCTGGCTGTTCCCAAGGGCTGAGCATTATGTTTTCCACTTCTAAATTGGTCACTGCTCGTGGTGGTTTACCTTTAAGTCACAGCGCCAGGATACCCGTAGCGTGACAGTTCAGCTACATACGTTTTTAGGTCGAGGGACCTATAAGCTGCGCAAAGCGCAGCTTCCGGTCCGGAGATTTAATGTTACTTAGTAGGGCTTTAGAACCCGCCTCCCTGCCCTGTCTCTCCTCCATTGGCTGGCTTCCTAAACGGAGGCCAGCCATTGGAGGAGAGATGCGTCACTCCGATTTAGCCCCGTCTTTTTCGGATTTGGGGGCGTAAGTTTTGCTGTTCTTTAGACAGTGACATTGTCTGTCACTCAAAACAGCAAAACCACGCCCCCGAATCCGAAAGAATCGGAAGCTGGCGGGCGCCATTTTTTCTCGTCTGCGGTGAGGTGAGAATCCATCGTCTTGTGCCGCAGGACCCTGCCGCCGCCTCTTCTACCCAGTGCCCCACCCTCCTGTCCCCTGGGCGGCCGGAGATCACTGCTGCCGCCGGCTCCGTTTGAAGGTAAAGCTTGTGGCCGCCATTTCTTTTTTGTGCCGTTTTCGGATCGTCAAGCGTTCATTAAATTGCTGCATTTCATGGGTGTCGCCTCAGAGATTTCTGTAAAAACCCTTGATTTTTAGCCAATAAACTTGAAAACCTGCTGTAAATATATTCGTGTGGCCTCATGTAACAACGTCTTGGAGGGCCAGCCCCCTCCCTCCCAGAGGGGCTGGGCTCGCTCATTCCACGCTCCCTCGGTGGAGCACCGTGCTGGGGCTGAACATTTACCAGTGCTTGGTTACATTTGAGTGCAGCTCTGACCTCCTCTCCTGCCCAGACAGCACTCGCCTGTGCCCAGGGCCCCGTGGGCTGCACCAATTCTGCTGTGAAGGGGGGCTCGCCCCCACTGTGGGTCTCACCCCGGGGGCCCTTTGTACTTAGAGAACATTAATGGATGCAGGAGGGGTGCCACCTCGGCTCATTCTGGAAGCTTTTCTGTGCCACTGACGTTATTCAAAGTTCACGATTTATGCACCCGATGGAATTTGCAATATTCCTCGGTTTGCTTTTGCCCCTGATCATTACGAGATCATTTTCACCTGAGTGCAAAAAATGGTAAAAAATGGTCATAGACAATAAGGAACATGTATACAGAAATGTCTGTGAATGTTTTCCTTTTTGCAACATAAATGGGCACAATTGTGACGGAATGCATAACACGTCACCCCCTCCCCCTGCCTCGGCATGCAGCCCCCTCAATAAGGTCAACGCTGTCCGGGTTGCCATGGGGACGGCCCCCACAGGTCCTAATTTGGTCAGGAGCAGCGGCCGGCAATGTCCCTCCATCGCCTTAACCCTGAAGGCTCCAGCGGGGGGTGCTCTTTCAGGGAGGGCAATGGTCTGCGCCTCCCTTAGCTGTCCCAAAACATGCCAGCGCTGTGTCATGATTCTGCGACTGAGAGGCCAGGAGTCCTCACCCCACTGCCGAGGAGCACACAACACATCACGTTTCCGCACATAAATAAATGCACATAGAGTGCCCCCCCTCCCCCAAACACTGTTCTGAACCCGTCATCTCTGCCATGGAAGTGTTTGTTATTCCTCTCTCTGCCCAGATATTGCTTCAGCTACGGCCAGGGGTTCTTCAAACACGCCTGTGCATCTGCGGGCGCACTTGGAGCGCTAACACAATAAAGGTACTTCTGCAGGCCGAGTGAGAATGTTCGAGCAAAGAAAGGCTGGTCTGTCTCAGGAGGAAGGGCAGAGGGACACTGGGGCATTGTCTGGGAGGGGGTGGCAGGGCCGGAGGGGACCCATGGAGCCCGGGGGGCTGAGTGGGCAGCCAAGCCCCGGTGGGCGCTCAAGGGGCCGTTTAAAGGGCAAACTCTAGGCCCAAGGATTCCTGCGTTTGCTCTGTCACTTCGGAGTCTCAAGTGAATGTTAAACGTGGGCCAAAGACCCATGTTCGGCTGCATGGGGGGTCTTCAAGGCGCTGCAATGACGATGCAATTCTGCGTCTGCAGCGTTTGCCGAATAACTAAGGAATTGCCACATTTACCCCATAATCTATCATCCATGGATGTCATTTTGTGTTCCAGGCGTTGCCTCTTGCAACACCTGGCACTCCCTTTGTGACCCCTGGCCTCAGAGAATGCAAAATCAGTGGCAGCCACACATAGGCAGGTCGTCTATATGGACGCCCCGTGGTTAGGGCTCCCTTGACCTTTTCCTGTCAATTGTTTATTACACTAATAAATGCATAATGATACATGAATAATGAAACACTATTCACTATTAGTGTAATAAAGAATGAGGTAAACATTAGCTGGAATATGACATCCCTGCCCCCAGCAGCTGAGGGAAGTTAAAAATGCTTTTAAATGTATGGGTTTTTTCCAGGAGTGTCATATAGCGCAAACTAGGCTCAAAGGTAACAGAGCTATTTATATGAACACCATGGGCTTTACATATGGACACATACATTTTTATAATTCATGGGGGAGTAAGTAATTTGCCCAGAATCACAGGATGGTGAGCGTTGTTGCAGAGACTCAAGCCTGGTTCTCCAGGTTTTAAGTTGAACAGCCCTAGCCGTTAGGCCACATGTTATGTGGGTGCTTGTGAGAAAGAGTGTGTTTGTATGAGAGAGAGAGTGTGCGTGCGTGCGTATGTGTGTGTAAGTAAAGGTCAAATGGCATGTGATATAACTTCTGCTGCCCTTGGAATTTAGGTGAATTGACGCCCATGAAATCATCAGCAAGATAATGAGCCGTTTTAAAAAAAATATTTCTAGCTCAAACGGATTAAAAGATGTTAAAAATGCAGCAACATTTGCTTGTGTAAAGTGCAAATTGTTCTTTCAGAAGGAGGAAAAGTCACTTTTATGTAGGCAAATGCTGTACTTCAGTGTTAAATTAGTACTAATGAGGGGAAAAAGTCACCTTGATAACTGGAAGACAGCTGAGCTGTATTCTTTTCAAGTGCGACGGGAAACGAGGAGGGGGGAGAAAAGGAGCGAGCTTGATTTTTGTTTTTATCCCCTCAGTTCAGATGGTGGACTATTTCAAATAACCTTATGCTCGGCGCCGGGTGGTGTTCCATTTCCCAGTATCCCTAGTCAGGGCATAGAAGAATGACCTTTCTTCTTACTTGCCACAGTACTTTCCTGCCCATGCCTACTACCACTGGTGAAGCAGTGCACCTATCGGTCCATTCTGATCTGTGCCCCTGCATAAGTTTGCCCCTGGCTGGTGTGCCCTGTGCTACATGCTTCTCCCTGGTGCCTCTGCCACCATGCTACAGTACACCCACCTATGTCACTGTGTCACCATGGCACTGCCCATTCTCTATACCTCCTATACCCTCTATGCCACCATGGTCCTGCACTCTCTTGCTTCTTCATAGGCCTTCACTACACCTTATTTGATCAATGTTTCCTCTGTGCCACCTTGACACAGCGCTTGCTGCCTGCTGTCCCTTTGCAACACTGCCCAGCCTTGCTGCCTGCCACATGCCACCTGTCCACTTTGTCACCATGCTCCTCCCTGCCCGGATCTCCCCCGTGCCACCAAGCACACCCTGCTCCTGACAATTTTCTCCTGCCATTTCATCACGCCGTTTCATCCAGATCCGCAGACCATGTCCCACCATGCAGCAGTCTGCCTCTTTTCGCCCTCTGTGCCACCGCTGGTAGTCTCTGCCACTCGCCCTGTGCCACCGTGCTTCTGCAAATCTCCTTACCTCTGATCCCACTGTGCCAGCTGGGCACTGCCCACCCTCTCTGACGCCCTCCCTCCTATGCTAGTCCCTTCTACTCTCCTAGCAGTAGGGCACCTCCTGACATCGGCGTCTCATGTGCTGGCATGGAGGTTACCATGGCTGCACCCGGCTGGCTGGCAGTGCCACGCTCTCTGCGTCGATGTGTGCGTCGTCCTGCAGACAAAAGGTTTCCCAAATCTGCTTTATAAGTCTGGTGGGCTGTGTTAATGTTATCACTGCAGGGTGGCCAGGCGATTAGCCGGGGATGTCCGGGTTTTTAACCTTGGATGTTTTATGTAATTATAGGCTACAAATGTCCGTGTTTTCAAAGAAAATTCACTAAGCACGTGGAGAGGATTATCTTGTGGGTTTATCTAGCCCCCTTGTAAGAGAGTAATTTATGTAACGCAGATCACGCTGCTCACAAACTTGCTTTTTACGCCCCCTTAGACTTAGCCTCCCTGTTGCATATGTTCCATGGTTGCGAGTGCATTGGCACCACTCATGTTCCTTTCCGCATTCGACGTAAAGCACTTTTGTGAAAGCGCTACACAAATAACAGATTTTTATTTTAATAAAAACAAAAAGGTGCGGTGTGCAACACCTGCTTGTTTTATGGTCATGGGAAGCAGGTGCTCTGTGTGTGTGTGGTACTCTGTGTGTGTGTGTGTCTGTGTGTGGGGGGTGGCTCTGTGTGTGTAGATGTGTGTGTGGCTCTATGTGTGTGTCTGTGTGTGGGGGGGCTCTGTGTGCGGGGCTCTGTCTGTGTGTGTGCGTGGCTCTGTCTGTGTGTGCGTGGCTCTGTCTGTCTGTGTGTGCGTGGCTCTGTCTGTGTGTGCGTGGCTTTGTGTGCGTGGCTCGGTCTGTCTGTGTGCGTGGCTCTGTCTGTCTGTCTGTGTGCGTGGCTCTGTCTGTCTGTGTGTGTGCGTGGCTCTGTCTGTCTGTGTGTGCGTGGCTCTGTCTGTCTGTGTGTGCGTGGCTCTGTCTGTGTGCGTGTGGCTTTGAGGGCTTTGTGGGCGTGGCTCTGTCTGTCTGTGTGTGTGTGTGTGGCTCTGTGTGTGTGCGCGGCTCTGTGTGTGCTCTGTGTCCGCGAATACTCTCTAATGCTCACCTATTGCCATTGTAAATTACAATACCATTTATTTATGTTTAAAAAAAAAAAGAAAAAAAATATCATGAGCAATGCCAATAGCTCTACCTTTAATAATGCGGAGACCATTGCATTGTAAATGCTTGTTATATAATAGCATCTTGAAGGGAAGGTAGCAATTTTCCCATCAAGGAGCATCAAGAAAGCAGAATTTCCCATCTGTAGACCACAACTCGGCTTCATTCGCCTACCAACGTTCCTAAAAATCCCAAACATTCATTGTTGGCTGCAGCGATGGACCCTTTGAAAGTCATGACTCTGCCAGACTAACCTGTGCAATGAGTTCAGAGGGCACTGCAGCCAAGTATTTTACACTGTTAGGACCACCTTAACTGAGTTTAGCTAGCCTTGTGCCACTCTCATCCTACCATACCCAAACAACTTAAAAAAATGCACCTCCCGTCACACGCCATCCACATCTGCACACCTCACAACTTACCCCACCCTCATACTGGACCCTGCTCTGACCTACCACTTATCCGTACCTCCTCTTACTCGCCACTCACCCATGTACGTGCTGCGTCACAGGATGGACTCTGCAGCTCCCATTGAATCTTATCACATGGCAGAACTTAAGTCTGACCAAGGGGGATGGAAAGGAACCAATCCTGGCCCACAAAGCTAGAAGCAGGAGGTGCTTTAGAAGTTCTGTAGCTGATCAATCAGACTCAAAATAAGGAGTACAGAGCATGCATTCTATTCACAGCTTCTCCCCACTCTGCCACACAACTGAGCCGAGTGATGGTTGACCGCGTAACAGCTTCCCTCTGGTCATCATGCACTACACCAAAATACATCCCACCTAGGCTATCCTGCAGCTCAACATTCTTCCCTTTGGAGTGGGGTAGGAAGCTTTATATCAATGCAACTACAGGACAATAACTTCACATGCCACCGAAACCGCTTTGATATGGTCCCACTCTCACGGATTTAGTTCTTTGAAAGAGCAGGGGGGCGGGGGGGGGGATGTCCTTGAATTCTTAACAGGAGTTAAGAGAATGATTTTAAGTGAGATTACTCATTTACTTTCGTAATCACAAAAAAATGTGTTGTGCTGGTCGCATATAATAAAGTCAGTTCCAAGGCAGACATGTCTATTTTATAAAAATGCAAAAAAGCAGGCTAAAAACCTACACAAAAGTTAAAAGATGTAAAAATAAATACATGTAAAAATACATTTTCATGCTTGTACGAGTTTCTCGTCCATAAGGAACTCCTCCTGTTCATGGAATTCAAATAACAGAGGTCTGTCAAAGTCAGAATTAACAAATCAGATAATTAGTGGTGGTGAAATAAACATTTCAAGTTGGAGATAAGTGGCATTTTTTGTGTGTGCCTGGAAGGTAGTCTGCTTGATCAGTAAACTTGTTAGTGTACAAGCCGCTTGTCACTGAAAACAATTCTATCCATCTATATTCAAATAAATCAAAAGCTACTTGGCTTCAGAATCCCGTCAAGGTTGCTGTACCCTTGCCGGGCATCACTTCAGGCACACGGCTGAGCCTGCTCTTAGAGCCTGGCACACTGGGAACAAACTGAAGGGTGTGTGCCTGGCCAGTCTAGAGTGGGCTCATTTTAACTCGTGTTGAGGAACTATAAATAAAGGATCAGATAGCAAACCTTCCGGGAAAAACGTCATCCTTCTGCTTGGGAACTAAAAATCAATTCATTTTTATATGCACTGGGGGCAGGAGCGGTTTCTGCTTTAGGTCTCTGCGCCTGCACCCCTCTTAAATTCCTATATCTTTTCTGCAAAAATAAAAGAAACACTTTATTAAGAGATACGATCGCTGGGCCGTGGGATTTACCTTTCTAAAGCCCTTCAGTGCGTGGGAGTCTTTGGCGATATACACTGTAGGGTAGGGGCGCCGCTGGCGTCACGGGTTGGGTGACGTCCGGCCCTGCATGAGGTCAGACGTCATTCACATCTATTCATCCAATCCTTTCCCATTCGTCACAGGGTAGGATTGGATGTGAGCGCAGTGAGATTTGGCACCTTGTCTCGGTAATGCAAAGTGTTTTTTTTTAAATATATTTTTATTGGTATTTGCAGGTTACATATACTGACAGACGTTTGATTCTTATTCGCCGCTGTTTTAAACAAATAAAGACATACAAACATAAAACATAAACCAACTAGTGGAGGCGGTTCGTTTGACCGAAATAAAGCTGATTTAAGTTGAGGGTTGGGGTTTTGTTTGTTTGACCTCATCGCTTCTACCTGGACTTTAAGGCTAAACGTGCATTATGGATGTTGTGCTGAAATGCCTGGTCACGATGACCTTTTCGTGCATCTTTAATACTCCTGTATAGTGCTTACTTTAAGTTCTGCCAGGTGTTTTTAATTTTATTTTTTTATTTAATGAGATTTTATATAGCGCAAACTTTACCCGAAGGTGTCAGAACGCTTTACATATGAACCAGTTGCAAAACATAAGGATTTAGGATTACATGCGTTACATAAAAGATACAAACAGAAACAATTGCAAATGTACAAGATGTAAAGTCACACAAGGAAGATACAAACAGAAAGAAAAATTACAAATGGAAATAGTAAAGTCACTCAAGGAAGAGATACAAATGGAAATAGTAAAGTCACTCAAGGAAGAGATACAAATGGATATACTTTAAGAGTCACATAGGAATGGTAGAGAGTACGAAGGTCTACTGCATATACTAGTGATTAGAGTTATCTCTATATACATAGGGAAGGGAAACGAATGGATACACTCTAAGAGTATATACTAGTGATTAGAGTGATCTCTATATACATATATACACATAGTAGATTGGTCAAGACCACCCCCCCTAGTTCTGCCAGGTGTTTTTAATTTAATTTTTTTATTTAATGCGATTTTATATAGCGCAAACTTTACCCGAAGGTGTCAGAACGCTTTACATATGAACCAGTTGCAAACATAAGGATTTAGGATTACATGTGTTACATAAAAGATACAAACAGAAAAAATTGCAAATGTACAAGATGTAAAGTCACACAAGGAAGAGATACAAACAGAAAGAAAAATTACAAATGTACAAGATGTAAAGTCACACAAGGAAGAGATACAAACAGAAAGAAAAATTACAAATGTAGACATAGTGAAGTCACTCAAGGAAGAGATACAAATGGAAATAGTAAAGTCACTCAAGGAAGAGATACAAATGGATATACTTTAAGAGTGGCTCACTGGTTAGAGGCGGCAGACCCGAGAGCAGAGGACGGCCCGGGACCAGGGTTCGATTCCCGGCGCGGCAGGTTTCTGGACCAGGGTCAGCGGACTCGATAATTCTCTCGCCTCGGTGCCCACTCTAGGAATGGTAGAGAGTACGAAGGTCTACTGCATATACTAGAGTGATCTCTACATACACATAGTAGATTGGTCAAGACCACCCCCCCCCTAAAAATAAAACAGAAAAGCAGAGTTCCATTAAGTGGGAACGGAGGGGGGATGCAGTCACAGCACCAAGGGAGGGTGGGAGGGATACAAGTATATGGAGAAAAGGCAAATCAGAAAAGGGAAGAAACATTTGAGGATCGTCAAGGGGGAAATGAGGGAAAAGGGTTAAAGGACGAGGGAATGGACAAGATGGCGGGTCAGAGTCCAGAGAAAAGCGGCCGAGAGGGGCGCTGTTTATGAGGGGCTTTGATTGTGAGCTCTGGCGCTGAGGCTGAAGGCAGTAAGAGTTTCTCACAGTGCCTGTCAGTGGGTTGGCCCCCTGCTGAGCACACAGAACAATGGTAGACAATTTCAATTGCAACTGGAATAAATGTGAGTGAAGGGAGTACATGTTCAGTTCTGGATGAGTTTCTCTTCAGAGCACCGGCTAGAATATACCGCTGTATAAAAGACAACACCTGGCATAAGACTAAACTCATCTTTATTCATTTCTCAGCTTTTATATATGGCCTACTGCGAAAGTAAAAGAAAACACTTAAATGCAAGTGAGTGCAGTGCATGTTGGGGCGGTGTAGTGACTGAGATGTGAGGAAGTGCATTCAGGACAGAGTGAAAAGGGGGTGCTGAAGAGGAAAGAGATGAGGTTTAAGATAACCAGATGGACAGGAGGTGGAGAGAAACTGACTGCATATAAGGGAAGATCAATTCTCCTTCCACAGGCCTCAATCGTATTTAATTCACAGCCTCACACATTACGAATTGAAACATTTTCATTATTAGTTATTTATCACATAATTGCTGTTACTCATTTATCTTAAACACCTAACACCATTGACAAAGCCAATAGCCCTGGCAGATTTTAGGTGTATGGCAGTTGTGTTATATATCCTGATGTAATAACAGAAAGCTCAGCTAGAAATAAAAATATGAGTCGAGCGGCACACTATGGGAATCACAGAAATTTAGTTTACATGTTTAAGGCACAGTCCTTTTAGAGACCCCCACTTATTTCATTCCACTTAAAGACCTGTCTGAGTATATTTCTATATGACTGATTGCAGCCAGCAGATGTAGGTGCTTTCCCAAGCCTGGTTATACCATTTTCTTTCAAAGTCTATAACGCATGCATTGCAAGACACTGGGCAACCACACACTTTTAAAGGGCCTACAGTTGTCGAACTGTACAAATTGTACACAACAGTAGCTGTTGAAGATATTAATGCAGTAAGATATGGGACAGTTTTTAATGTGCTAAAATATTTTAAGAATACACGTTAAGAATGGTTTTATACACCTTCTTGCTTTCCTCACTATATTCTTTATTAAAATTTGCTTTAAAATGCACCATTTGCTCATCTGTTTTCGAATGTTTCTCTGAGAAACCCAACCCCCCCCCCAACCAAATCCCACATTTCTCCATCGGGGTCTCTCAATTCGCTTGCAACATAAAAGTCAATGCCAACTTTTATGCCTCACAACTTTCAAATATCACCAGTCGCCACTGTGTGTGAGACTAATTCTATGGTGCAATAGGTTGCTTCAGGGGTACTGGGATACCCAAAGCTCCATTAAGTAGCGCATGGGGCTAATCTTAATTTCGGTTTCACAGACATAGGTAGGAAAAGCATTTTACCAAGCAGATATATCAGACACAAGAGACAGACTTCTTGTTAAGCACCCAAAGCACAATAGAAAACAGACATCGGGCCATGAAATGATTAAAGGAAGTGGGGAAGACGCTGCACTCCCTTCTGCATCTTACACTTGCATCCCTGTTTAAGTTGGCTCTAGAAAGTAAACACTGAATTAAGTTATATTGGATTTTACTTGACAGAAACCATTGCTGCTTCAGTTTACACTGCCTACAAGGTGTTCCTTTCATTATCAGAAAAAATTGCGCCATTCAGTTACACAATACTACAGGAATAAATAAGATGGATCCAGCTGTTGTGCACTGGTTGTCAAGGCGCTAAACGCCAAAGGGTGGAAGGGAAAAATCTTTCAACTGGTCACATTTTACGATCTCAAAGCATTTGGTCACCACATTTTTTTCCTATTGAATCATTTGTACCTTGCAAAGCTATAGAAAAAAAAGCATGCACCTGATCCTGTGTACCTATAATTTGTGTTCCACCAGGACTATGTATGTATTTATAGTGCAAACTTAGCCCAAAGCAGCAAAGCATTGTACAGAGCCAAAGAAAAAACCTCCAGTCAAAGAGTGATAGGAGAGGTAGCTGGGTTGTGGACCGTTACTGCATTGGGTGTGCCTGGAGCGGTTTGAGGCGCGGGTGTGGGCTTTGGCGTGGGGCCCTGGCATCGCCGTTGTGCGCTACACCTTCAACGAGTGGCTTTCATTTGTGGACACGGAGCTCGAGGGTACCGGTGATCCACAGGTCGGGGGCGGCCAGCGCCTGAGCTTCATCCTCAGCTCACCACCCTGTCTGTAGCCAGGCGACTGCCTCCACTTCGCCCTCTGCTACCGACAGGAAGAAGGCTGGCCTTCAAGACGCCCGCAAAACTCAACAGCATCAGGGGGTTTTGGCAAAACATGAACACACAACGTTGCTGCCTATGAGACAGCGAGTGTACAGTGTGTCTTGCTCATGCTGTCCGCACGAGCCAGTTGGCTCTCTGATTGGTTGACAAGGTCCACCAATCAGAAAGCTTATTTGGTAGTTGCCAACCAATCAGAGAGCAGACTGGCCCATGCAGACAGCGTGATCGAGACACTCGTAGATTCAATGTGGCGGCTGCGGCTGCAGGAGGATTCTCAAAAGTGCACCAGCCAATCCAGCGGCAGTGACAGGCGAGGGCGCTGACCAATGGGAGAGCCCGGCCGGGGTGGGTAGGGGGAGAGCTGCACTCCCTGTGACCCCATGCACCTCTGCGCTCCGTGCCTGCTTCACAGCTTTGGTGAAGAATTTTCTTATCTGCTTGTTAAATAAGCAAGCAGATAAGAAAAGTATTCACAACAAGCCGCAAACCAGGCCATGGTGTCCGGAGGGTCTGTCCGAAAAATGGACAGGGTGGCACCCAAAAACACTCCTTTCCATTGAGAAGCCAGCGCTTACCATAAACGCTGACGCTACCCATTTGAAAGGAGGGATGGGGCTTAGAGTCCCCTTTAGAAAATACAATATCTCTCGCAGAGGCGGCCATGCCCACGTGAGACCTAAAAAGGCCTGCTGCTTTGTTTGTTCTTTTCCACACTCAGTCTCCAGTCTGATGGCCTCCTGTGTGCGGGTGTGCCAAGAACTACAAGAGATGGTGAGCTTCTTGGCAAAGTAAATAGCGGTGATGGTCGGGATGGCTTTCATGGCTTTGTGAATGAAGCAGCTGGTTGTAAAGATGGTGCGGGCCGGCAAGGGGAGCCAACGGAGCTGCATCAGGATGGAACAAGAAACCAAACAAATGAGAGTGGTGCTGGGCTTCTCAATGTGTGGCCCAGGGGCTGCTCCACTGACTGGTAAGTTGTAATTGCGTTATCTTCACCAAGAAACCTTCATCTTCAGTGGAATGCATTATTTGCCCTCGGTGAACACCACATCGCACATCTCAGATCGCTCATCGCATGTAAATTCAAACACACACCACTCAACAAACATGTGGATAGGGGGACGGTGATGATGTACCTAAGCTAAAGGGAAATGGATGAATTTTACACTGAGTAGGTCAGTAGGCTCCTTGCTCTAGGTACAAGTATAAAGGCCTGTGCCCCTCACTAGACCTTCAGCAACCATCATTCAGTCTCTCTAAAGCTTTGTCTGAGGGGTGCAGTAACCATGGATTCACTTTGTTAGGGGGAGGGGGAGGAGGGCACCTCTTGGCAGAGTCTTGTGTGCTGCTGTTGAACATTGACAACTATGGCAAAAGACACAGCTTTCCTTGTATGGGGAAAGAGCATGGGGGATGCCCATAACTAACTGAGTGCTCCTACAAAAAAGGGACCCTCTCTAATTGTTGCATTTAAGGTCTGGGAGAAAGGGGGAAAACCAAACAATATGTCAAAGACAACCTCCCACCTGACCTCTATTTCTTTGCTCTTTTAGGGCTTCAACAGCTCCTCTGAGTTACTACTCTATTATCTGAGACATACTCAATATTATTTTATCAATTTATAAATTATTTTCTTTCCAAATATTTCATTATTAGTATTCAAAAAACATTAAAAAACTATACCTACTGTACACACACTTTCTTTACCATTTTTCCTTGTTTTGACTTCTTCTGTACAAATGCAAATATCATAACCGTCTTTGCACATCAAAAGTAATATTTCTTGAAAAAAATAAACCTAACCCTTTATCACATACTCATAATGCCTCTAACATCCGCATTCAACCTCTTACATACCATCCGTAAAAATTACTTTATTTGATTTGGTTTAAATCATAAAAAGAGCGCCTTAACCGCTAAGGCGCATAAAACACATAACACATAAAATTCATGAGCAAAGTACAAATTAGTTAATAAATTCTCATTTAACATTTGTGATAAAACCTTTTTTTTTGTTAAAAAAACAACCACACAGTACAGTTGGTTTCTTCGATCTTGTAATAGTGAGTCGAGCTATGAGATATCTAATTCTTATGCCGGCTTCGGGCTAATTAACTGGACTTTTTCACATTACTTGCTTTGCCAGTTCAAGTTCTCTATCTCTCTTTTCTAGTTCGTTTGCAGCTAAACTAACTTTAATGCTTTACATATTGCACAGTTGACCCTCCTAAACATTTTATTACGGCGGATCTGCAAGTCCTTATCTGTTCTTTTTTCATTAACGGCCGCAAAACTTCTTTCCGTTTGGATGATAATGCCGGACAAATACAGAGTAAGTGTAGCAATGATTCGTCTCCTTGTCTGCAAAGGCGGCAGTCCGTTGAGGGCCAGGTGCGTTTCCATTTTGGGATTAGATCTTTAGTTGGGTACCTCCCAGTCTCAGTAAGATCAGTTGCTGCTTCATTCGATTTCCAAAATGTTCTGAAAGGTATGATTGAGTGTTTAACATTTTATATGTTGGCAACACAATCCATGCATTGATTTTCATAGTCAATGAAGCGTTATCCTGTTCTTGGACATTTGATTGGTTGTTTTGTTGACTATTCGTTTAAACTCAGGATTGGATGGTATTGTGTGCCAGGCTTCCTCTAACTGTAAGGCCTCACTCGATTGCTTTAAGAATGAAGAAACTGAATTACTCAATTTGGATTGCTTTTCGACCTCCAGCCAACAATAATGTGCCAGAGAGTCTTCCTCTGCTGCCCGCATTCCCCAATAATATTTAACTAGTACTTAGTCTTGACATAATCTGTTTTTTTTTGTTTGACAACACATTTTATTGAGATTTTAGCACCCAGAGGGCGAACCCCCCACAAACAGTATACAGACAGATGACGGATTGTAAATACACAAGCTGCTGGAGAGGACAGCACCTAAGGATCAGTAAAACAGTTGAACCAACATCCCACCCCTCCTGCCTCCCCCCACCCTTGCACTGCACTTCCCTCATGAAGCAACAAATAAATACACACACAAACTTATAGGCATGTCTCCACTCTGGCCAACTCGCAAATTAGATTGGAGAGTCATTAATGATTAGTCTTTCAATAGGGTCTGGATTCGCCGACATTGGAAGGATGGACAGGTCAATGCCCCGGTATTTGACCCACCTGGTCCAGATCTTTCCATGATTCTGCAGGCAGCCCCGTGCCTGAAACACCACCACTTCAGCCAACATACATTTATACAGGGCAGATTTCCAAGCCGCCACCCCAGGGGGAGAGGAGGACTTCCAATGCTGAGCAATGCCCCACTTGGCCAACGTAAGTCCTAGGAATAGAAGATGTCTTTAAATCTGTTTCCCCCCAATATCCTCCATGCCATGAAGAAGAATTAGTCGAGGATCTGCCGGAAGGATCCAGCCCAACACCCGCCCCAGACAAGACAATACCCTGGACCAAAAGTGTTGTAGTGCAGTGCAGCCCCAGCCCGTGTGGCGAAAGGACCCTTCTTCAGAATGTCACCTGAGGCATGTGGTGGACGGAATAGCCCCCATCTTCCAGACGATGATTTGGTTTTTTAACTCAAATTCTAGTCTGATCCGGGCCTGAGAAATATGGCGCGGAATTTTAAATAGATTTTTAAAGAGACTGGTTTGGGCGATGTTCAGAGATGTTGCGTCCTTTGTGTTTAGGAGTTCTGAACCGTAAGTAATTAAAGGTAAAAATTTTACTGCCACAATTTTTAGTAAGTGGGTCGTTGAATAGTCACTGAGGTTTTTTTTGCAAGGTTTTGAATGCAAATAATAGCTGTTTGGCTTTTGTTTTCCACTGTTCTTGGTTTTGCTTGTAATTAAGGTGACGATCCAAAATGAATCCCAATTAATTAGCCTATAATTTGAGGGATTTGCACGAGCCCCTGATTTGAATATTGGATGTAATATGCTTCCTCGCCAAGAATCTGGGATAGTGTGAGATTCCAAAATATTAGCAAACAGTGTTGCTAGGTGGTTAGACCAAAATGCTAAGTCTTTTTTAAATAGGGCGTTGGCAAGCCGTTTGGTCCCGGCACCCCATCGGATCTCTGTTTTTTTATAACATTCAGTACCTGTTTTTGTGTGATCTGAATGTTGCTGATTGATTGATCTGACCCTGGTGTTTCAGGAGGGTCTCGCTGAGATTTGCCTTCCGTTGTTTGAATTGTGGATTACTGTGATGTTTCAGATTCAGTTTGCATGTCGTGTTGTGAGGTTGATTTTTGTGTCTCAGCTGTCCTCTGATCTCTAATTGTTGTATCTCTAAAGGGACTGCCTTCCTTGTTTTGTTTTCGGAGGCAACTCTGGAGGCTTTCTGGGGATTATATGGAGTTGTAATGCCGATTTTTTCCGTTTGATAAAACATTAATTTGGGCCCAGAACGCCTTGGAATTTTGTTGTCGGCTGACATGAAGCATTTATGTCCAAAATAGCTCATTGTATATACGTTTTGCTGCCCGAATCTCTTTTTTGGTCGCTTTCCATTTGTTTAATTGTGGTCAGCGCCTCCCGGGAGGGTTGTTGTCCGTAAGTTCGCATTTGTCTCAGAACTTTATTTAGTTGGTTTTTTTTTATCCTTCGAGCGTAAGTGTACCATTCTGACCCGCTGGACCTGGTAACTTTTTGGTTTTTAGAACTGTGTGGAAACTTTCTGTTCAAGCTGTTGATGAAAGTCTCCAAGACCTCTCTCCCTAATAGTTTTGCATCTGTGGCGGCCAAACAAGCTGAGAAAAGCTCCATGATTTCGTCTACGGTATTATCGTTCCATGTTAACCGGTTTAATTTGTACAATTGAGTGAATTGTGTCAGGGAACTCATTGGTCAGGACTTTTCTCTGAAGTTAGTTAATGTAAAAGATTGGGGATAGTGATCACTATCTACTCTTTTATTTGAAAATTCATAATGATGGGGAATAGGTCTAGGTCTACTAAGGTGAAGTCAATGGTTGCTCCTGATTTTGCCATCACTCTTGTGAAAGCTGCTGGACTGTCTTGTGGGCCTCGACCATTTAACCCCTTCTGTGCTGCGCGAATTTTGCTCCGGTGCTGAACGTTCCATTGGGCCTATGGAACCATGACGGAACGGTTCCGTCATAAGCACAGACCAACTTACGCTCATGACAGAACCGTTCCGTCATGAGCATGGAAGGGGTTAAAGTATATAATGATTGTTTGTCGAATAGTGCAGCGCATTTCTTACCGGAGGTATCACGCCTGGTTGTGTTGTCATTCCTGACACTTATACCATTTGGTACGTTTTTCCCTTGGGTTTGCATCAAGTTCATGTTAAAATCCTCAGACAATATTATGTTCGCTTGTGGGTATATTAACGTTAGGGTTTTAATAGCAGCTACCAATTGTTGGATATCTCTCCCCATAAGCTGGGTGCAAGTAGATGTTCAAAATTATCACTGTGCAGGTGATGGAGCCTGTGAGTTTAATACATTGCATCCAGCTTGAGTCTAAGTCGATATTTTCTTCTTCCCATAAAATATCTGTAGACCGCCCTTGCCTCTTCCGTATGCTGACTCCTTTATAGCTGGATTTAAGTGTTCTTTATAACCTACAAATGGGGTATATGTTGTATGCCAAGTTTCTTGTAATAACAGTATATCGTACTGTTGGATGAAGTCAGCAAAATAATTTTCTCTATTTTTGAGGCTAGGCCATTTAAGTTCCAGGAACAGATTTGAATGTCGTGCAATGTGTTTGGGTTTTTATGGGTTTTTATTCATGCTGCTCCTTGTTGTGTGTTTAGGGGTCTCCAATGCTGGTTGTCGTCTTTATTGACTGTTTCTGGGTGTGAAATTGTAATCGTGATTTGTCTTATGAATTGGGCGTCATCCTTTGTTTGATCCAGATTCTCTGGGCCTTTTGCTCCTTTTAATACTCCCTCTATACAATGGGGGTATTGTAGGGGGCTCGGGTAATGAGGTGGGTCCACTTTTTTAGTTCTATACCCCATGCTGCAAATACCTCTTTGTGCCTCAAGATCTGTTAAATGACTGTATAGTTTATCCAGGTGGCTGTTGTTATTTTGCCCCCTATTTGGTTGAGGTTAGGTTTAAATTCGATTCTTTCCAGGTCGCTGGACGTAATGTGTCTCAGGGCAGGTAGAGATTTGAGTAGCCTTATTATTGCGCTTCAATTTAGTATGTCGTGGGTTCCTCTTGATTTATAATGTGGGATCAATTCTATCTGGATTTGAGTAGTGAGCGATTGTGTTTTGTTAAAGTCGATCAGGCTCCCTTTTGGTACTTCTATTAGATCTTGATGATGTTTTTCAACGTGATGGATATGTTTGACTTGGTCTTGTGTGTTTTCAATGGACTCTCTGGACAGTAAATTGGTTTGGATTTCATTATTGCGATTTCTCGCCTGTGTGGCTCCTTTCCCACTTTTGGCATTGTTTTGTTACTTCTCAGCCGAGGACTTAAATATGTCGTATATTTTGCTTCTCGACAAATTTTCCTTTTTTTTCCCATTGTAGTTTCTTGAGGCCGATGCCTCTTTTATTGCGAGTTGTTATGATCCGGCATGCTGACTATATCACTATTACTTACATCACTTTTATCTTGTCTTTTCTGGATGGGTGTCAGTACTGGTTGTAGAGTGACTTTTCTTGATGTACTTTTCCTTGCTTTCCTCAAGCGTTTTCGTTTCCGTTTTGAGAGGGGGGTTTTCAAGCTTTTCTGTTCATTGCTTAGTGCAACTTCCTTCGGTAAGTTACTTTGATTAAGAATTGGTGGTGAGCCCTCTAAATGCGCCTGTTCCTCTGGTCGTTCAGACTCTTTCGACGACTGGTAAGTTTCTGCATTCGCGTTCTTGAAAGTTAATTTCCTCTTTTGATGGCTTAGTATTAATGTTAGGGGTGTCCCCATTAATTCTATCTGCTTCCATGGGGTCTCTTTCAAAAGGTGCTGTGGAATTGAATTGCATTTCCCTAACTGCCCCCAACAGCTCTGACATTATGGTTGGGACAGCTGCAAGCTTATCAATTATTTGGTAGCAATGGCACGTGTGGTATGTGATATCCTGCGCTTGTTGTACCTTTGTTATCATAGCGTTTAGATCGTGCAATTTTTGGTCTATCCCTTGTACACATAAAGCTAATACATTTAATAGCTCGACTTGAGTATCAAACTTGTCGGGGTGGTAGGTTGTGGCTGATCCAATCGTTTTCATAGTGCTTTGTAGCTGATCCCAAAATGGTCCTGTTGATGGGTCTTCTTGTTGTTCCGTGGAGTGTTGTCCCTTTTGTTTCTACATGCTTCGTCATCATGAGGCTGATTTTTGTGCTTCTAGGTGGCTGACTTGACTGAGTTGTTCAGTCTCATGGGAGGTTTTGGACAGTGGTCCATTTCTCTTTTGTTGAGGTGGCACCTGCTTCAACTGATGTGCGATGATTTGAAGTTGCTTAATAGGCGATTTCAGATTAATGGATAGTTGTTCTAGTACATAGGTGCTTTGACCCCCAAACTGGGCAAGAGGTTGGTCAAGTTGTGGGTCTGCCGATGTGTTTAGTATTGCGCAGGAGCTATTGATACTGTCCTGCCAGAGCACCAGGTTATTCCGGACTTTGCTCTTCACAGTACTGCTGAGCGGTTTGTTGGGCTGTTTGGTGTTGCTGGTTTTGTTGACTTTGTTGGTTTGATTGAGCCTGACAGGTCCATTGTTAGGACGTGGACACATACTCCCAGTTTAATCCTGGGTCGTTGTGGACTACAGCCTGGATGGACTGTTGGTGGGATCCGTGATGATCGATTGGTGGGCTCTGAATGGGACTGACACGGCTTGCATCTTCTGATGCAGAAAGCTTAAAAACCATTTGTTCTGTGTCTTCCTTTTTTGCTATTTTTGCTGGCACTATCCTTGTGTGTCTCATTGCCCGCACTGCCCCCCTTGTACTTGTATGTCTTGGCTCTTTTGCCTCCTATGCTTCCTTTGCATCCTTGGCTGCTTTGTGGGCCTTTTGCTTCCCCGGGGATAAACTGCAACATACTTTTAAAAAGTCAGTAATGAGAGCCCGCTTGTTGATTTTGGTGTTAATTTTGGCGGGGGAGCAAGTGGCGATAGTAAGGGTGTAGTTGTCTTCTTGGATGTTGTCTATTTCTGTTTTGCTCTCCCTGTCTTTCTCTTGCTTATGGTCTGGTTCCGCATGCAGTTTCTGCTCCATATCCCATAGCTTGCTGAAGTTTCCCAATTCTGTTTGGTCCTCTCCCTCCTCTTTGAGTTTCTGTTGCTGGTAGCCCAGTGCCCCCCTAATTTTCCCTGATCTCATGGTGGATTATTTGCGTGGATTAGCGCAAATTTTATTCCGTTTTTTTAATTCCCCCTGGGCAGAGCGACTTGCTTGGATGTAATTGCCTTGCTCTTGTTGCTCTTATTAAGTTACTCTGTCCAAGCACCCAAGCACCTAAGCACCTCTGAGTCCCAGGGCCAGGGGTGCTGGGGTGTTGCGGTTATCGTTTCCTTTAAGTTCTTTGAATACTTAAATATTTCCAAGTGCTCCTAGTTTGGTCTTTTGTACACTCCCAGGGTAAAGACCGGTGTACTTTGACTTCTTGCTTGATTTTTTGTTTTTGTTTTTATTTATCTGCTTCCGTTCTTGCTGAGTAGAAGAGATACAGAGGAGTGGGGCGAGAGTCGAGGAATAGAGGAATTGTTGGAGTGGCTTGGGTAAAAGGAGCGAAAGCGAAGGCAAGCGGGGGCGCACGGGATGCGGTGGTGGTTGATCGTGCCTCCACCTCTACCGTGAGTTCACACTTACGGCGGGTGCCTACTGTGGTGGCCGCACTTGCCACTTACCACCGACACCCCCCACAAAGCACTCCTGTCCTTCGCCTCTGTCCTCCCGGCTCCCTGGCTGCTGCTCTCTTGGCACTGCAGAGCCACGGGGAGTCAAGGATGCAGTGTTGTTTCGAGGTGGCGGCAGCTGATGCTGCAGGTATGGCTGCAGGTATGGCGGCGCGATCTTTTGGGGGTGCTCCCGTGCTCGATAAAACAGACTCCAGGATCGCTGTATCGAGATATGCGAGGGGGGATGCGGGAGCTGCGGAGGAGCTGTGAGGTGGCTGGCGTCTTCCTCGTTGTGCTCGCTGCAAACGACAGACTGGACTTCGCAAGACCAACCACCCAAAAACACATACACAGTATGGTAAAACAAAGGACAAAGATGTTGAACTCTTCATGACTGTGTTGTGGGTTAGGTAAAGACACAAACGTGTCGACGTACATTTCGGTGGACTTAAACAACTTATCCACCTTCTTCGGGACCATACAATTTTACCAATTTTAGGCAAATGGTAGGGATACAGACGGAATCAATATTGAAATCCCCTAAGGCACCACTGCTTCATTAATCATTGATGTAGATGTTATATAAGTGGTGTGTGTAACCTCTTCTAGAGACGAGACGCTTGAACCTCAGATCCCCACTGATAAAGTAGAGAATTCACCACACCTTTTCTCTTCAAATAGCTATAGCTAGCCAGGTAGTTGTAAGTCTCTCCACTAATAAGGGACAGTCCTCGGACCCTATATCACTGGTTATAAGATCATGTTGACTATGATCTAGGTCCACTATGCACGAGCATGATTACCCAATTTTTCTATTAGCCCAGTCTTCGTTCATTTTAAATATGCTGCTGGTGGTACTTTGCTCTAGTGTTCTAACATCGGGTTCATCTGTCACGCAGACTCCTCAAAAATGTGAGTAAGGGGACGGCGATGATGGACCTCAGATAAAGGGAAATATATGAATTTTACAATGAGTAGGTCAGTAGGCTCCTTGCTTTAGGTACCCGTATAAAGGCCTGTCACTAGACCTCCAGCAACCATTAGTCAATCTCTCTAAAGCTTTGTCTGAGGGGTGCAGTAACCACGGGTTTACTTTGTTGGGGGGGGAGGGGGAGGAGTGCACCTCTTGGCAGAGTCTTAAATGCTGCTGTTGAACATTGAACACGATGCCTCACTCACGGATTCCTTTGCACACACAGTTAAAAGGACAGAAGACACAGCTTTCCTAGTATGGGGAAAGAGCATGGGGGATGCCCATAACTAACCGAGTGGTCACTACTATATTGCCAAGTAAGGTGCCCTGGAGGCATGGCATTCATCACCTTTCCTGGCAGGTTGAGGGGGCCTGGGGTCTAGGGCATCAGTGATTTGCCGCAGTCCAACACCATACACAAAGTCATCTCTGCTAGCTTACCTTACAAAGGGACTCAACAGCCCTCTTGAATAGAGCTTTTGTTGGTAGCCTAATTTGGGTTCTAATCTTTGTACAACACAGATCAAGGTGGACTTAATCCTTTCATCCAGAACGAATGCAATATTCTTATTGGTTCTCCTTATCAGGTGATACAGAGGTCATAACTACCTTACAACTGGGGGAGGGAGCTCCCAGTAATGAGCCGGAGCTGGTGCTCCTTTCTGAGAAGTTGTTCCCCAGTAGTTAGTTTGAAGATAGGGGATATAGAATCAGTGGCGGTTGGTGGTCGACAAAAATGGTGAGTGACAAATAAAAAAAGAAATAAAAAAATAAAAAACTACAAATAAGCAAACATTTCAAAATTAGAAAATTAAGTTTCACTTACCTTAACCTGCAGCACGTCTTCTGTATTCTCAGGTCCCCGGCTCTTGTGCCTGCTGTGCAACCCAGCTGTCTAGGGAGGCTGGGTTGGAAAGCTTGAACTGCGCAAGGTAGCCGGCCAAACAGACATGCACAATTCAAGTGTGGGTGTGTGTGTGTGTGTGTGTGTGTGTGTGTGGGGGGGGTATATGTGTGGGGTGTGTTTGTGTATGAGGTGTGTGTGGGGGGGGAGTGTGTGTGGGGTGGGGGAGTGTGTGTTTGGGGAGTGTGTGTTGGGGTGTGTGTGTGTGTGCGAGGGAGTGTGTGTGTGTGGGGGGGTGTGCGGGGGTGTGTGTATGCGGGGGAGTGTCTGCGGGGGAGTGTGTGTGCGGGGGGTGTGTGTGTGTGG